>NC_056729.1:1533622276-1533757276 GCF_019279795.1 Protopterus annectens
ATGTGATATGTGTGTGTGAATGAATGTACATGAGTGTTTGTGGGTTATGGTTACAATAAGAGTAGGTAAGGAGACGGATTTAGTGTTGTGCATGTGATGTGTTTATGTGTGTGAATGTCTTCTGCTGTGCAACCATTAGGGAAAGGTTTTTTGTAAAGTACTGTAGGGCTGCGACTAGGAGCAGTAGAATGATTAGGGATAGGGTTCATAAAATCAATATTTAAAATCTGTCCTTATTTTTGGGCTTTGTTCCCACCCATTGTTTAAGGGTCTATCCACAATTTGTGTGCTAAGAAGTTGAGAAGTATGATGCTAGGAGTCTAAACAAGATGCTCCACACCATCCAAGCTCTCCACTTCTTGCAGAATCTGGACAACTGTGCAGTTACTGAGGCATGGTTTAAAGCTGTGTAGAGCACCTTGGCAGTGCAAGGCTACAATGCTTTCCACACATGTAGGCCATCTACTGCACAGGCAGGAACTAAAGGTTGAGGTGTCTCAATATACTTTGATAATAAGATCCTCTCAAGGCTGTCAAATGGATTGATGAACTTGAACTTCTCCATCTCCAAATTACCTCAGAATATTTTCTAAATGCTACGAGGTAAGCTGTGGTCATGGGTTTTATTTTTATTTTTATTTTAAAGGACATAGCTTTATTGTCCGACCTTACCAGAGAGGACATTACACTAGAAGGGTTACAGCACTCTCCCACGTTAGTGAAGACCAGGTCCAGTATGTTGGCTCCTCTAGTGGGCATGTGGACTATCTACTTCAGGCTGGGTCATAGAGGAGGATGTATAAGTAGCAAGGATATGGTATGGGACTTTAATTAAAATAAAACGTTCTATTAAGTGACAACCTGTCAAAGTTTGAAGCCTCCAAACCATCAAAACAAAGTTGCCTATGCAGAATTTTTCATAGAAGCTCCATACAATTACTTTAACAAATGCATAGATACAGCTGTGCCTACCAGAAATAAGCTTAGAATAAGCTCCAAAATGCAAACTACCCCCTGGTGGAATCCAATCAATAGGCT
This sequence comes from Protopterus annectens, assembly GCF_019279795.1. Lineage (NCBI taxonomy): Eukaryota > Metazoa > Chordata > Ceratodontiformes > Protopteridae > Protopterus > Protopterus annectens. The sequence continues at coordinate 1,533,623,315 of NC_056729.1, forward strand.
ATACAAGAGAAGGAAAAAAGTCATTGCAAAAGTCAGGAAATGCAATGCCATCTGGATAAAAAATGTGTCATCAATTTAAACAAACAACACAGAGGGCAGATCAGGCCTGCCAGTCAGTTTTGAGGGAACTGGTTCTAAATGCACTCTTATCCCAACATTACTTTTTAATTTCTCCAAATATTTTGGGTTTCTAATACAATGACAGGAATGGACCCCATTCCTAAGTCAAAGTATGATTAACACTCATGAAATTAATATGGTTTCAATCGTTGATGTCAGCCAGAAGTGCTCTTTGCAGCACCCACAATGTGCCCAGTATTGACTCCTCCTGCAATTCATGTGGAGTTACATCTATTGGTAACATATCTAAATCTGATTATTGATTCTTTTTTATAAGACCCATTTCACGTACTATTGGAACTGTCTGGGTGTCTTTCTTCCACATTCCGCTCGTTTTTGATGGGTAATTCCCATGTGATGTAGACTTCATCATTTTATATGATGCTTTGTGGCTCATGTTTCCAGTGTTTTTCAGCTACTTCAGTATTATAATGTTTGCACAATCCCCAGTGCAATAGTCTTGCCACATTATTATGCCTTTCAGTATACAGTCGTCATGCCATTAGTATATCACAACCACCAACAAAGTGTGCAACTGTTTCCAACTCTGGTTTACAAAACATACAATTGTCTGTTTCTGCCACATGTTCAATGGACTTTGTAAACCAATGTGTATGTAGACCACCATCTTGGGCTGCCACTATTAACCTTTCATCTTTTGGTTTGAATTCACCTCTCCTTAAAGAGCAACAGTAACGGGAGTCATCCTGGAATATACCACTTTGGATTTTTATCCCTGCAATAATAATTTGTCCTTTATCATGGCTTAACTGCAAAGTGGTTTGCCACTGTTTCATAGTCGCTGTGATGTAGGTTATCACCGTTGAGTGAATCTTATACATTAAGCACTCTTTTATCCATGAATGTGGGACACTGTCAAATGCTTTTTTGTAGTCAATCTATGTCATACTTAGATTCTTCCCCTTTTTACAGTTCACCACTATGACTTTATTAAACAACAAATGATCCTTTGTTCCATAACACTTTTTTATATTGCCCCTTTGTTCTATTGCCATAATTGACTTTTCTTCTAAATGACTACAAACTCTGTCGACATCAATTCCAATATATAGTTTATACATTATTGGAAGGCAAGTTATTGGTCTATAATTTTTAGGGTAGCTTGCAGGTTCACTCTTAAGCATTTTTTTCCTGTTTATAGCCAGGTTAGTGTCTGTTTGGGGTGCACATATAAATAGGTCTTACTCATAGCTAACTCTTTGTGCAAAGATGTTAATACTTTTAACCAGAAGTTAGGTACTGCATCTGGGCCTGAGTTTTCCAGTTAGAGGCTTTTCTTAACTTTGTTTCAGTCTCTCTGGCTGTTAATTCATCCCAGTTCATATCCTGTATCTTTAAAGTTCTTATTCTTTCTTTTACTTTTTCTATCCATTTAGCATCTTTGTTATATTCCACAGATCTTCATAAATACTTCTTCAAAATATGTCTATTGTTTTTTTGGTGGTCTTTCAATTCATTTGACCTTCTTTCCCAATTCTCTATAAAACATTTTAGGTCATCAATAAATTGCTTATTTTGTACTTTTCTTTTATATTTATCTGCGCATCTTCTAGGTTTTACCTCCTGTACAGAGATTTTTAGTTTATGATTTGCGATAGTGCATGAAAAGATCCTGATCTGCTCTAATACTGTGCAATGCTTTTATCACGTCTATCTTTCTAAGTATTTTTGTTGATCTGTTCCTTCTATACTCTTTCAACAGTGACATGTCTTGTCTTAATTGCTTTATAGTTTTCTCTGTTCAGTACTCCATGATGGCATTTGATTTCTCTGCTTCCTTTCCCTCACTACCCTGTGTTCTTGTGGGAGAACTTTATCAATTACTAACTTAGCTGCTCAGTAATATATCCTCTTTACTTCTGTTATATTGCATGGATCTATATGGACAGTCCTAATTACTCTATTCAATTGTTTTATAAAACTTTTGACATTTTGGGTTTTATTGACCTTCTGCACTCTATTTCTTTCATTGATCTTAATATGTCTATCTCATCATCATCATCAGCCCCCTTTTTACCATTTTTCTACATGGGGTTAGGGCATCATGTTAACTGTCACCATCTCTCTCGATACAGTGCCACACCCCTGCCTTATTCAACATTCATGCAACTGTGGCAGATCTTCTTTCACACAATCCATCCACCTCTTTGCTGGATGCCCTCGCTTCCTCTTACCTTCTTCCTGTCTGTCCCAAACCTTTCTCACCAGATTGTATTCTGCTTTTCTACATGTGCTCAAACCACTGTAATCAGTTCTTTTTGATCTTTCCTGCAATTGGAGCTACTTTTGCTTCTGCTCTTATGTCATTTCTTCGTCTGTCCCACAGTGTGTATCTTACCACCTTTCTCAGGCACTTCATTTCCATCACCTCTAGCTACTTCAACTGTTCTGCCTTTACTGCCCAGGTTTCTGTACCATACAGTAGTACTGGTTGTACCACTGTCTTGTACACCTTACTTTTCAGCTTCTTTGGCATTCTTCTGTCATAGACTACACCTGACACTCTATGCCAGTTGGCTGCAGCTCCTCTGATTCTAGCTTTGACCTATTAGTTTCATAGTTTCATAGTATAGTACTAGGCTATCTGCCCTGGGGCATTTGTAAGCCTAGCCATAGTGATGTGGCTTTTGCCACCCCATGAAATGGTACAAAAATGTGCAGAATAAATCTAGAATACTGTGCCTCTGTCTAGTAGTGACACAATGAAGGTCCCCTTATATAATAGAATTAGTTTACTGTACCCCTGTCTAGCAGTGACCCAGATGTGACCCCTGGGGTAAATTTTCGATCTCCCTTCCACTCATCAAGATTTCTCTTGAAGAGAGTTAGTGAGGGGCTCTGCCTAATACGAACTGGGATCCTGTTCCAAAGCATGGAAAGCCTTTGGGTTATGAATCTATCCCTCCAGCATGTCCTATTCATACCTGTGCCGAGGTTTAAGTCTTTAGCTCTCGTGGTCCTGATGGATTTGGATTTTTTGAGGTGGGGCATGTCCATCAAATCCTGATTGGACATGGCCTTGTACGTCAGGCAGAGATCACCCCTGAGCAGGCGGTATGCCACTGAATAGAGCTGAAGTTTCTTTAGTCTGGCAGAATAAGACATATGTTGGAGACCCTTGATCCTTTTGGTGAGGTACTTCTGTGGTCTCTCCAGCTGTTGCAAATGCCGGGTGAGGTACATATCAAATGGGGCATTGAACTCAATCATGGGTCTGATGAGGGAGGAATATAGGGGTACAATGACATCCTTGGATCTGGATGTGAATCCCTTCATGATGAGGTGTGCAAGGTAGAATGTTTTTCTAACCACTTTGGCAACGTGGGTGTCAAATGAGAGGTCGCTGTCTACTTGGGTCCCTAGGTCTCTGATTACTTTTTCTGTACTCAGTGGGTTGCTGTCTATGTGATAATTTGTGGGTACTTTGTTTTTTCCAAAAGGGATGACTATACATTTTTTGGCATTTAGTTTAAGGCCGTGACTACGGCACCAGTTGTCCGTTTCAGTGAGGCCTTTTTGTAGGATGTGTGTGTCAGCTGGCGTATCGACTATGGCGCCTAGTTTGCAGTCATCTGCGAACTTTGTCAGCCACAGCCCTCCCATGTTTGCTTTAACATTTGAGAAATAAATGCCGAACAAGAGGAGTCCCAGGACAGATCCCTGTGGGACACCACTTGTGATTGGCTTTGAGTCTGACATTGCTCCAGCGATTTTAACTTTATGGGTTCTGTCCTTTAGCCAGTTTGCAACCCATCTAGTGACACAGGGGTTTACTTTTAAGCTGTTTAGCTTATCTATGATGCCTGAGTGGGGTATTGTGTCGAAGGCCTTAGCCAAGTCCAGGTATGCTGTATGGACTGCTTTGCCCTCATCAATGGCTCTAGTGACTGTTTCAAAAAAGTCAACCAGGTTTAAAAGGCAGGATCTGCCCTTCACAAAGCCGAACTGGGTGGGGTCAAGTGTCTGTAGGTCCCCTATGTCTCTGTTTATGAGTTCCATAATGATTCTTTCCATAGCTTTGCAGACCAGGCTAGTTAAGCTTATGGGGCGGTAGTTTCCAGGGTCTGTAGAGGCACCCCCCCTTGTGGAGTGGGACCACTGTTGCTGTACGCCAGTGTACAGGTACATAACCCGGAGTAAGGCTAAGGTTAAATAGCATTTTTATGTGTGGGTTTAGCTCCTCTTGGAGTTCACGTAACACGCACCCCGGGATACCGTCAGGTCCCATTGATGCTGTGTTTTTTGCTTTGTTTAGGGCGGTTCTCACTTGAACATCTGAGATGACAGGGAGATTACATTCAGCTGGGATAAGTATTTCTTCTTTTGGGGGTGAAGGAGGCGAGAAGTTTGCACTGAACCTGTCAGCCAGAATGTTAGCAATATCTGTGGGTTCAGTATATTTTTTGTTTTTGTGAACCAACTCTGAGCATATCTGAGGGTTTCCACCCAGGTTTCTAACATAGCTGAAGAAGGCTTTGTGGTTATCTTTAGTGTCCTTAGCAATTTTTCTCTCAAAGTTTGCCTTGGATGTTTTTATGAGAGAACGTAGTTTTCTGCTAATGTTGATCAGAGACGTCTTCCCTTTATGGGATTTCGCTCTGACGTGCAGTAGCTTCCTTCTTTTGTTATACAATTTGTTTATGGCTGAGGTCCACCAGACAGGACGCTTACATTTGGTGGAGAGGGACTTGGATTTGTTTGGGATTGCATGATCCATGCATTCCTGGATATGTCCATAGAAAGCATTTGTGAAGGATTCGGCATTGCGGGATGTGGTATCCACTGGCACAGTGGGCTTAAAGGATACCATCTCCTTCTTAAGAAGAGTGAAGTCTGCTTTTGAGAAGTTTTTCACTGTGGTCTTTTGTGCTGGGGGTGGAGGTGGGATATGTATATCCAGGGTGATTAGTTTGTGGTCAGATCTCACTAGTGAAGGGTATACTTCCGGTGTGGAGCATTTTGTCCCCATGTTTGTGATGATCAGGTCTAGTATATTATCTCCCCTAGTGGGAGAGGTGACTAGTTGTTCCAGTGCATTTGAATTTATGAATTCCAGGAACCTTTGGGCTAGGGTATTAGGGCTAGAATAATGTACCCAATCTATGTTTGGGTAGTTGAAGTCTCCCAGTATGATGGTATTTTGTGATACATTCATATCCTCCAATGTCTTCAGGAAGGCTGAGTGGGGTTCTTGAGATTGCGAGGGTGGTCTGCAACATGCTACCAGTTGTATAGCAGTTTTGCCTATGGTTAGTTGCACCTGTATGGTCTCTGTTGCTTCATGTGTTGCTACTAACCTGGAGGTGTGGGTGTCCTTTATGAATATGGACACTCCCTCTCCCTTTGTGGTTCGGCCCGGGTTTTGGGGCCGAAAAGCATGATACGAGGTATAGCCTGGTAGCGCTGGGGTGCTCTCAGGAGCCTTGAACCAGGTTTCAGTTACTGCACAGACGTCAATGTTCTTCATGCTGAGGAGTGCATCAAGTGCCTGCATCTTGAGATTTAGACTTCTGGCGTTGAGCAGCATTACCCTTAGTTTTTTTCCATTTTCGTTTTCTAAGGAGGTGGGTTTGTCTTTTGAGCCTTGCCTAAAAAAGGCATTATGGGGGTGGCAAGAGCCTTAGCCAATATCCGGAAGCCCAGTGGTGACAGGTGTAAGCCATCCCTTGCGAAGCAGCGTGGCTTGTCCAACATATCATCCCAGGCAGACAGATATTGGATCCCCTTAGAATGACACCAGTACTCGAGCCAATTGTTAAAGCTTATCATCTTGTCTTTGTATTGTGGTATCATTCTTGGTGCGGGCAAGATGCTGCTCAGGGTCAGGGTCATACCAGCCTGGGCTACATAATCAGAGAGCTCCTCTATGTCTCTTTTCATGTAGTCCAGGGAGGTACGTCTCAGGTCATTCACACCAGCATGGACAATGACGGAGTCATATTTGTACTTGCTTTGGAGTGACCTGAGTGCGTGTGTTATGTGGCGGATCCTAGCCCCCGATAGACAGCTCACAGTCACCTTCTCCTTGTTCAGCCTGGTCAGTGGGACATCAGTGTGTCTGACTATGGAGTCACCTATTACTAGTGTATCAGGCAAGGTGTTTGGCCTTAAGGGCTGCGATTGGTCGACACACTGATTTATTGAAGTATGTGTTGCATGTGTTTTGTTTTGAGGTGGTGGATTTTTGGATGACTGCTTTGGGAGCCTCTGTTATCTAGATTTTTGAGGTGAAGCATATTCATCAAATCCTTTCAAGCTGCAGCACCAGTAGGCCCTTCTGCAGCCATAACCCTCTGGGCGGTAATTTATCCTGTTGTTTTGGTAAGTTTTTTATTGGAGCCTCCGAGTATGTCTTTGTGTTTTTATGTGTTTGGTTTGCAGTTGTGGTAGGTCTATTTGGGACTGGGATTGTTGTGTGTGTGGTTGCCATCTCCTCCTGTCTGGTCATGCCAGCCCTGAGTTGAGAGAGTTCAGCCTCCAGTTTGGCTATATAGTTGCACTACCCTTCTCCTCAACTACCCCTCCCAGATACTTGAAGCTGTTTACCTGTTCCACTATTTTCCCTTCTATCTCTATTCTCAACTTCTTCCGATTTCCTCAATTTGCTGACATTACCACCGTCTTATCTGTGCTTAGTTTCATCCCGTGTGCCTTCAGATTTGCATTCAATTCTCCTATCCTTTGCTGAAGTTCTAGCTGAGTCTGCCTGTACTGACACATCATCTGCATACAACAGCTTTATCTGTCCCCTCCAACCTGTTTGCTAATGTAGTCCATCACCAGTATGAACAGCAATGGGCTTAGAGCTGAACCCTCAAGTAAACCTACTCCCATTGGGAACTCCTCTGTGAGGCCAAACACTGTTCATACTTGAGTCATTGGGTCCTTGTACATAGTCTGCACTAATTCTACTAATGTTTCTGGGACTTCAAACCACCACAGTACTCCCCAGAGAAGCTTTCTTGGGACCTTGTCATATGCTTTCTCCAAGTCTAGGAATGGCCAGTTGGACTCTCTCCTCATCTCTAGCTTCTTCTCAAGTATCTATCTCATTGCAAACATCAGGTCAATTGTGCTGCATCCAGATCTGAATCCAAACTGCTCATCTCCTATCTTACATTCTACTACTGTATGTATCCTTTTATCAATCACCCTCTCCAGAACTTTTGTGCAATGTGATACGAGTTTGATGCCTCTGTACTGCCCAGAGTTGTGGATGTCCCCTTTGATCTTGTACACTGGCACGAGTATGCTTATTCTCCAGTCATCTGGGATACACCTTTCTCTCCACACTGCTGTTAGTACCCTCAGGAGCCATTTCTCCCCTATCTCACCCACCATCTTTATCATATCTTCTGTGACCTCGTCTGAGCCTGCTGCTTTCCCTGACTTCATCTTCCTTAGTGCTATTCTTACTTCTTCTAGGGTGGGCTGCTCTTCTTCTCTCATCATAGGCTGTTTCTGGGGCAGTACAGCTTCTGTGGTGTTTTCTTCATTCAGAAGCTGCTGGAAATACTTCTCTTCCATCTGTCTTTGACATCCTCTCGACTGGTGAGCAGGTTGTTGTTGGCATCCCTTATGAAGGGTGTCTGACCATATTCTTTATCTTTCTGTCTTTGCCTTGCAACCTGATACAGTTTTGTTGTGCCCCTTACTGAGTCACTTTCCAGAAGTTGGTAGAGTGCCTCTGATGCCCTATTCTTTGGTATTGCAACTTCTTTCTTAGCTTCTTTGTTAGCCAACCAGTAGTCCTTCCTAGCCTGGCCAGTCATTTCTGTCTCCCACTTCTTCCAGCTCTCCTCCTTTCTTTTGATGACTTTCTGGACTTCTGCATTTCACCACCAGCCTTCCTTATGTACCTTATTTCCATACCTGGCTTGGCCACATATCTTTTCTGTAGTCCTAACACATGCTGTTTTTAGGCACTGCCATTTCTTTTCAACTCCACCTATTTCCTCCTCTTCTTGGGGTGCTAGAGCCCTGAGTAATTCCTTGAACTGTTGTACTTTCTCTCCAGTCAACTTCCAGGTCTTCAGCCTGGTCTCTGTTGACCTTAGAGCCTTTTCTGACCACTGCTCGCAGCTGATTGTGGCAACTAGTGGTTTATGCTGTGGGCCGACTGTTTCACTGGGGATTACTTTGCAGTCATTGATTCTACCCCGGTGCCTTTTCCTTAATAGGAGGAAGTCTACCTGAGTTGCATGTTGACTACTGTTGTATGTGATCTTGTGACTCTCTCTCTTTCTGAACTGTTTGTTGGCTACTATCAAGCCATTTGACAGTCGAGAATGGTGTTTCCTTCTTTATTCCTGTTGCCCCACCCATGTGGGCCCAGGCAGTCCTCATATCCTGTTTTATCTGTCCTGATATGTGTGTTCAAGTCACCCATTATCAACACCAATTCATGTTGTCCTGCTTTATCTAGTAGGTCCTGCAACTGCTGTCTGAATGCACTCTTTTCCTCACTTTCACAACCCTGCTGTGGGGCATAGGCTGAGATTATGAATACTGTCCTATCATTACACTGGAGTCTGACTGCCATGAGTCTGTCATTAATTCTGATTTCATCCCTCACCGCCTTCTGAAGCCTCTCTCTCACCACAATTCCTACACCATTTCTAGCCTGCCCCCCTCCTGAGTAGTAGACTATGGATCCCAAGCCAAGTGGTTTTGCTGCACTGCCCTTCCATCTCATCTCTTGGGTACATAGATGTCCAGCCTCCTCCGTATCATCATGTCATCTACTTCCAAGCTGCGTCCTGTCAGTGAATTGACATTAATATATTAAATCAAGCAACTCTTTTCTTAGGTCATTTTCTTCTAAAAGGAGGGCACATTTTTTGTTTTCCATTTCCTGTGGGCATTCTATAGAAAGTTCTATAGTAACTTCCTATGTCACATTCTCTTCAAATTCATCCTGCGCCGTCCATTCCTCTGTTACATGGGAACTCATTGGCCTATCACTCCTCATCATTGACTGTGTCAGAGTTTCCACAGTTCAAGTGAACGTTTTTACTCATTTTCTGTTGAAAGATTCAAAATATCTTTATATGGCACTTGACCAATAACTGCCGTTTCACTGGTTTCTCCTTAATTTTGATGTCCATTACTCTATCCTGTTTTGGTGCTGCCTGTATTAGATTGTCAACACTGAATCCTTCACTTCTCAGGTACTCCATAACCTTAGTTTCTTTAACTTTTCTATTACTAATCTCCTTTTCCTCTTTGCCTTCTTATTTTTTGTATTGTAAAGTTTTCCAAGTCCAGATTCCTTTGCCTGTAACTCTCTTCAAATATCTTTGGTTCTGTTCTTTTTGTATTGATTAGTTTTGCTTTCTCCTTTGCATAGATATTACTCCATATTAAATCTCTTTTTCTTTCCCATGTCCATATTTCTTCTTCAGATGTTCCCTGATCTGTTTCTCCTTACTTTAGGGACTCGTTGTATCATGCTGTGATATAACCTTTGTTAGACCTTCTACACTAAATCCTTCACTTCGCAGGCACTCCATAACTTCACCTTCTATTTTTTTTTTAACTTCTACTTCACTAATCTTCTTTTCTACAGTCCCTCTTTGTGCTATTATTTTTTTATTGTGAAATTTTCCCTATCTGGATGCCTTTGCCTATATTTCTCTTTGAATATCTTTGAGGCTGCCTTCTTTATATTGATTAATTAGGCTTTTATGTTTGCATAAATACTGCACCATATCAAATCTTTCTTTCTTTCCCATGTCCATATTTCTTTTTTATACATTTAAAAAAATCTATAGGTTTTGTTGTTTTTATTTTCTCACTACCTCAGATGCTTCAAAATGTCTTGGTCTATATATGGTTTTTCACAAATCTGTTGTATTAGTGAACACAAATTTTTATTTGAGGCTTCTGACAGTCATTTTTTGGAAGTATTTTTTCTTTGCTCTAATTTCTCTCAATCTTTTTGTATATCTTTTGTCTGGAAATTCTGGGCTTTTTCCGTAATAGTCACAATACAAATTTCTTTCTTACCCTCAATAGTCCACTCTATCATCTTTATGGCTCTTCTTTGGCCTATCAGTGTTTGTAATTTTTGTGGACTGCTACTTCCTTCTACAATGGGGGGGGGGGGGTGTCATCCACCCCCTGGGCCAGGCCTGGACCAACTGTCGGACTGTTTCCATATTTTGAGGATTCTACACTGCCATTTTACCCAGACCTGGCACCAGTGTGCCTACCAGGATTGGGCACTTTTTTCTCCTGGGTCTTAATTTTTGACCTTCTTCTGTCCATGATATATGGTATATAAATATAATCGATATATCAGTGTCATCTTGGTGAGATTTTGTGAAAAACAGGGTCCACCTCATGAAGGTACTAACCAAGACTTGAGAATGAATTCAATTTCAGCAATACTACTCTCCTTTGCCTGCTGACTTATCTCTCAATTTGGGCCCCTCCTATACAGCCTCCTATACTCCTATATAGCATGAAACATGACCTATTAGGACCACTGCAGTCACTATTAAACCATAGTCTCCAGTCAGGTTTTGTGCCATGTGAATGGAGAACTGTAACAGGCATCCCTCTGCATGCAGAACCATTAGTCTGACTAGCCTTGTATGTAAAAGCCATGTAAAGAATTATTGTGAAAATGATTAATAATGACAGTGGAATCCTTCAGACACTGGATCCAACCAGTTTGGTTTTATTAAGGGAAGATCATGACAACTCAGTCTGGTAGCCTTCTTCAATAAGGTCATCAAGGTGATGGATGAGGGCAAAATGGTGCATATTGCCTACATTGACCTAGCCTAGGCATTTGATACAATACCCATTTGGGGATTGTAAGCAAACTCATAGAATTAGGCATAAACCCATATGTTACACACTGGATTGCCATCTGGCTGTCAGACAGGACCCAGGAAGTTAGGAAAGGGAAGCCCTCCTCCACACCATGTCCAGTCAATATTGGAGCCCCAAAGGGTTCAGTGACAGTCCTTTTTGGCATCTACTTTTCAGAAGTCAAGCCCAATGTCAAGGGCCTCTGGCTGACCAAGTTTGCAGATGATAGCAAAACTGGGATGAGTAACTGAATCTCCCAAGACATGGCTTAAAACTCAATCACAAGAAAAGCATAATACTACCCCCTTTGGGAAGTCAGCTACCCCAAGAAACTACCTCATTGACAACATGCCCCTAACAGCAGACTCAGTGGTCACGGATTTGGGGACATTTATAGACAATAACCTGGCTTTCGACCAACATAGGTTCATAGGTTGGTACTAGGCTATCGGCCCTAGGGCCTATATAAGCCTAGCCTTAACAATTCCCTGGCTATTTTTCCCCACAGTATTTACTTCCCTGGATTCCTATCTAGCAGGGCGACTGACGTGATCCCAGCGGTGAGTCACCCTGCTAGACAGGGGTCCAGGGAAGTAAATACTGTGGGGAGAAATAGCCAGGGAATTGTTAAGGCTAGGCTTGTATAGGCCCTAGGGCCGATAGCCTAGTACCAACCTATGAACATATGTTGGTCAAAAGCCAGGTTCATAGGTTTATTGCTTGGTACTAAGCTATCGGCCCTAGGGCCTATACAAGACTAGCCATAACAATTCTTTGGCTATTTCTCCCCACAGTATTTACTTTCCTGGACCTCTGTCTAGCAGGATGACTCACCCTGGGGATCACGTCAGTCGCCCTTGCTAGACAGGGGTCCAGGGAAGCAAATACTGTGGGGAGAAATAGCCAGGGAATTGTTATGGCTAGGCTTGTATACATGTGTCTAATGTAGTAAGGAAATCATTCTATGTTGCTCAAATTATAGGCAAGTGTATAACATTTTGGTCCAAATAAGTCAGTGTTCCATTGTACTCAGTTGTCATCAGACCTTTCACTGTGTACAGTAATTCCTTCTGTACATACCTGACCAGGCACATACAACAAATGGAATGACCACAGTGATACAGGGCATTAACAATATGTCGTATGTAGATCACCTAGGAGCCCTGTCCCTATAGTCTATCTCATACAGAGTGTTGGTGAGTCTTGCATATAAGGCATTCCAAGATCCTGCAGTTATGGACCTCTTGCATATCCAAAAAACAAACAGCATCAGAACTACCCAAGCCAGGGACTTAAACCTTGCTTGCCACATAAATACAGCATGGACAGGTTTGAGTCTCAGAGAATACCTCTTTTCTGGAACAGGCTCTATGTGAAGCAGAATTCTTCTTTGACTCTATTCAAGCATAACCTGGACCACTGGATGGGAAATCAGAAATTCACCCCTGCTCTGTTACCTATGTCTGTAATGGATAGAGGGAAATGGTAAATGTTTGATGATGCATGCCCTTGCTTACATATAACCCTAAAATAACCTCTATGTCACCAGAGTTGTTGGATACATTTGGGAAGCATGGCTAGGCTTAAAAGGCCCTTGAGGTCATTAGCCTAGTATAGACCTATGAACTTATGAACCAATGAACTGACCAGGCTCTGAGAATTTATGCAGCTATTCTATATAGCCAGATATGCATACATCTATAGCTGCTTCCATGAAATAGATATTGATACTGTCATACTGTAAATAATAGTTTCAGATTGAAATGGTTTTGCAAAGTCTATGCAGTGTGATTTTTCTTTATGCTTTACAGGTGGCAACAAACTACAAGGCAAACCATGTTTTTCAGTATCTAGTGCATTAAGCACAAGTAAGACATTTTGGGTATGCTTAGACTTGTTCATTTCACAATAAAGTTACACTGCATCAGGATGTTATTGCCTATTCTTCACATTAATATAAAAGCCCTAACACCATCACTTCTTGGTAATTTTTGGCTGCTGCCTTGCTCTTAGACTTGTATTTTATTCATTAATGAACATTTTTTTTTGCCAGATTCACACTGTGTAAATCTATTTTGCCATTTTATTTTTTTTATTTTTAAAAGCGCTTAAATTCAGTGTCGTCCCCAAAATCTTTTTATGCCACCAATTATTCTGTATAGTTGTTCTATATGCCAGGTTTGTGACACATATATCTTCTATGTCTCAAAATGGGTCCCCTTCATAACATTGAAATTTCATAATGTTGAATTTCATAACATTGAAACCATAACATCAAAAATTCAAAACACTGAAATCCCAAAACATTGAGAACTCAGAACATTGAAAGTGTGCTTCATAACACTGAAAACTACATTGCACAAGTAAATAATATTCCCTCCGCTTACAACACCACCTAACAAGCATACTTTCTACTCATTTCTGCAGGGGGGCAAGCCCCCTGCACCCCCCCCCCCGTAAATGAAATATACCAACTCCAAGATCGCACTACAGTGGAGAAAAGTTAATTTCCTAATTGTGATACAGTGAGGTTAGGAAATTAACTTTTTTTCCACTATAGTGCGATCTTGGTGTTGGTATATTTAATTTATGGGGGTTGTGGGCGGCAGAGCTCCCCACATGGGGGTGCAGGGGGGCTTGCTAATAGAAAGTGTGTTTGCTAGTTAGGTGGTGGTGTAGGTGGAGAGGATATTATTTACATATGCATTGTAGTTTTCAATGTTATGAAGCACACTTTCAATGTTTTGGGATTTAGATGTTTTGGTCTCAATGTTATGAAATTCAGTGTTATGAAGGGGCCCTTCAAAACACACTGCATAAATGGTTTCCTTGTAAAGTCAATAATTACTGCCTTTACCATACAAATTAGCTGATACTGACTTTACAGAAATCACCTGTATACAAATGACTCTGTACATACTCATTCATACTAATTTTTGTATATAAAATACATATTTATTCCATAAAGATCACTAACAAAAGTGCTTGCACCTGAATGTAACTTACTTCTTAATACTGTGACTTATTAGCTCATTTTTATTACAAAGAAACTGATTTTGACCCTTACTTCATCATTCGTACATTACTCTTTTAATGGCTTTTTCTAGATTTGCACAACTATGAGATTCTAGTGTGCCATTTTCTGTTTTCTTTCATCTGAGCTATTTCACTGTCTATTCACATAAACTTGTCTCAGCTGATGTGTTCTTAGTATAGCACTAGCAATCAGATGGACCAACACCATCTCTGGTTGTTGTGTTTGTAGTATAACACCAGCATTCTTTACATACATTAGTAAGCTCAGTATTACAATAACTCAGTCAAGATGTTGTGATGGCATCTAGGTCCAAGGAAGCCATTGTTTCACTCTATTCAGCATTTATCGGACCTACAATTGACTAAAATGTCCCCTTTGGTATTTACCTAACCAGGCATATCCAACAATTGGAATGTCCACAAAGGTTCAACACTAAAAGAATATAGGATCTAAGAAAAATCTCCTATGCAGACCGCCTCAAGGCCCTATCCCTGTATTCTGTCTCCTACACGCTTTTGAGGGGAGATCTATACCTGGCATACAAGGCATTGTCAAACCCCACTCTGATGGACCTCCTGCATATCCACAAAACAAACAGTACCATAATTACCCATTCTAAAGACTTAAACATTGCCTGTGATATAAATAGGACCTGCTGCGGAGACAGGTATGTATCCCAGAGACTATCCCATCTCTGGAACAGGCTCCCGCTTCATGAGAAGCAGAGTTCCTCCCTAACCCAATTCAAGTGTAACTTGGACAATTGGAAAGGAACAGGAAATTCATCCCTGGTTTGGCACCTATGTGTCTAATGGACACAGGCAATCTGTAAATGGTTCATCTCCCAAGCTCCTGCTTACACTTCAAAACCATAAAGCAAAAACCACAACTTGAAAACCACTGAGAAGCAAGAGTGGACAGAGGATAAAGGTCCCAACCTTAAACCATGTGATGCAATCTGCAAAACATTTATTGAAAACAAATAAAATCCAGAATGCTTACAATTATCAAGGGTAACAGAACTTGTCAGAGATTTGGGATGCATGTCTAGGCTTAAAAAGGCCCTTGTGGTTGTTAGCCTAGTAAACACCTATGGACCTATAAAGACAGTGTTAACTTCCAAATGTAAACTTATAGTAGTGCTAGACATACTACTGGAAACATCTAAATGTTTTTATTTTGTAATAAAAAAACATTTTTGCATATATATATTTATTCACCGAAATGCAATAATGAGAAGATGAAGAAATCAAAGATGCTAAAAGGAAGAGAAGTAGGCAGGGTAATGTAAGCTTTCTGAAATATGGAGGCAGAGACAGACAGAAAGGTGAAAGTCAAATAATTGAATGGGTAGGTGGTGTGAAACATTACTGCCACAGCTGCACTGGCTTTGCTATTTATACATATATTTAAACCAAGCAGCATTCCTAGATCACTATTTCATGCATGTGCAGTGGTTATATCTTCACTGTTGGAATTTATGGAAGTTAAAGACTGCTGGCAAATAATTTTGATCGGGAAAAGTGCAGTACAATCCCCAAGACAGATTATTGTGAGGAGGTTAAAGCTGAGATGAAAGACTGGCAGCTGATACACACATGTGAAATATTGAAAACTGCTATCTGAGATGTGTGATAATAGTGGAATAAGATTATCACTAACATCAAGCGCAGGTTTCCAAGTGCCCCCCAAAACTCATAGCGCACATCAGCTGTGGAGGAGCAGATTGTCCTTGCATTTCAGAACATGATCAGCTTGTCACATCTCTGTAAAATATGTACACCTGTGTAGCATTTAATCCTCCACACATTTACTTCACCCATTATATGACATATGAGTTGTACTTTGGAGGGAAAGAGCTTATGCTGTGTTGTAATATGTCGCATTCGTGTTTTACATCTTGGCATGGATGCACTCGAGTGGCATTGGTTTACTGACATTCCAGCTTCTTAGTTCACAATTTGGGTCAGTGGCATTTCATAGTTTATTCATAGAGTACAGCTGTATACAGTAGGTCACAAATTAATTGTGTCATACAGCCTAAACGGGAATAGTTTGTGAGGGTGAACCTTTTCAGTAAACAGTGAACTGCAGAAAACAAACTGAAAAATGGGAAAAATATCCATCTGAAGTATTTGTTCATTAAAAAAGTAGAAGATGAACAAGAAGGAGGAGTCACGCTACCAAAGAAAGTATGAAAGTGCATATCTGTTTGAAAATGATTTATCTTCTTTAAGGAGTAACCAGCTAGAAGGGGTTGATCTTCTCTTTTATGTTTTTTTATTTGACAAGTTCACTATCATGTCATCATTGATATAAGGCAATCTGGTCCCTCATTCACCTTCTGTGTCATTAGGGTCACCAATATTATGGGATTTTTGCATAGGGGCATGATGTCCAACACCAGTGTGCTGAATCAGTTGACAACTTTACTTACATCTGAGCAGTGTACAGAGTAGGATTCCCCGGTTTCATGACATCACTCAAGCAGGCGGACTTAGCACTGTCCGGCTTTGGAGAAAGCCAAAAGTGGCAGCAAAAGTGCAGAAAATTCAGGAAAGTTCAGCAGAAGTCTGTTATGATGCTCAACTAATGAGCACACAATATATCATAGTGCAATAGTAAGTCAGAGTGCTGAACAATGAAAAGGAAAACACAGGTTAAGCAGAGGGAGAAGGCCTACGTGAAACAGATGTTCAGTTTGTGTCAGATAAATCACAGACTTTTTTCCCATGTCCCTGATGATGTTGTGCTTTGATGTACCCTTTATCACATGCATGTATGCTTTTATTAAGCTATGCACTCCATCTTGTGACAGACAGTCAAGTTCTGGGAGGTATCAACATGGTGTCAGTCTGAGTGTACTGTTGTAGTCTGTCCTGCCCCTTTAAATTCCTCAAGGATGTATAATGTGTGACATCAGAACTGAAACACAAACTTGTTTCCATGGATTTATAGTAATGCTTGTGTTAAGCCCCTCCCCAATTCTTGTTGATATGCTCTCCCTCAACAGGAATAGTTGTTAAGAAAGAAGATCATGTCTATGTGTTTCTTCAGTGGCCTCATCCTTCAACACACCTGTTGCTTGTAATATATCAGAGCACACTGGCAAGTAGATCAGCTCCTCTTGTCTGTGTACCAGAGCAATACTACATTGCAAATCTCTTAATTTCTAACCATGATAACTATAATTAGGCATAATCCTCTTTCATGGCATCTTAGCGTTCTTGAATATAATGGCTAAATGCATTATTATTTCACTGTCTCTGTTTTGTTAGATTTATACCTCATTCCGCTTGTTCCAAAAGAAAGCATTTTGTCAGGTAAGCTTCAACACATTTTATGAATACCTTTATTTCTAGTCTTCACAATCACCCTCATTTGAAGAAATGAACTCAGAAGTCTGCACCTATTTCAATGTTCCTAGTTTTATGTTCGCAGCATCAGTGAATCTAATAAGAAGAAAGTGTGCACCACCATCTGGTCATGATGTTCACTTACAGCAGTTTCATCTTTTAAAAAGATTTATCAGCTACTCAAGGGCAGTACTTTACTTCAGCTGGCTCATTCCTGCAGAGTATACTAGAAAGCAGTATGCTATGTTGCAATCTAAACCTTCCATATGTACTTAATAAAATTGGCTTGTATCTGTATGTATCCATGCTCTTTTAACCATATTTTTCACTGTCACGACTGTCATATGCTACTGTTGCGATTTTATTGCTGGAAGTTCTTGAATATAATGCCTCTTAATCTCCAGCTAATTAAAATTTACAGAATGTATTGTAACAAGTTTGATGATGTTATGTTATGAATGGATAACATCAAAAGTTGTAAAAGGATCAAGGAAACATAAGAATTCAAAAAGGATAATTTCCTTGGGTAGTTTTATCATATTTCTCATGTGTTATGCCAGCAGCCAGCATATACTACCTCACTTGCAGCAGCAGTGACTCATATGGCTCAAATAATTCAGGCTGTGTAGACTTGGGTACTAACGTCTACTGCTGTAAGAGTTGAGCTAACTACCTGTGTTAACTCCTGTGGTACCTGTCATGACTACAAACACTATATATGTCTGCTGACTGCTACATCAACCAGCAAGAGTCACACTTACTTGGGGAAGCAGATCCAGCATAACACATCACCAGTGTGTACATGGCAGTTCTCTTCCAGAATCATCTGCCCTCCAAAAATGTAGCAACAAATCAAAGTTTGATAAATTTAATTTAAATATTCATCTTCAAGCAATGTGCATGTCATTAAAATCCTCAACACAAAAATATCATTTAAGTATAGAAATTTAACATGCAGCATTCTGTAATCTGGGTAATGTGAGGTTATTTTTATTGTCCAATTTATCAAAATACACCTTGGTTGTAGCAGGTATTCATATATAGTGTGTCTTATTTTCAATACATCAGTTCAAATATATAGTGTAAAACCTGTCTGAATTTCAAAAATATAATCTTCATTGTTCTGGTATTCAGGTTTACTGCAAATCCTCTGCTCACATACTCAGGGGTCATTTTACACACAAAATGGGAAAAGAGGCACATTTCATACAAGAGTAAAATTATAATTTAAGCACATTACTGAGACATATACCAAAGGGTAACCTCTGTGACATTAAATACAAAACAGTATCAACAGTGATGCAACAAATAATAAGACTAATTTTAAAGTATGTTTGAACTTTGTTTCACTATTATTCGATCTATATGACTGGAGCATTCATGTATTTATTCTTAGATAAATGCTTTATCCTCTTTAGGATTACAAGGGGGAGCTGGAGTCTATTTCAGCAAGCAATGCAGGAAGTCATTCATGGATGGGATGCCAGTCCATTGCAGGAAATACCCCCTCTCCCCCCAATTCCCCTACCAAACTATCTTTGGGATATGGAAGGAAAATGCAGCACCCAGCAAAAATCCATATAGACGCAGGGAACAGCAGGCAGATCCCATAATGAAGGCACCTCAGCTGGAACCAAAAGAGACAGCCAAGAACTGAGAGGCAGCAGTGCTAACCGCTGCATTTCTGTGCAGTTGCTCTAAATTTTTAAACAATAAGACTGCATTCCAGTACATGTACAGAGTATGAACATTATCTGCACATCTAGGCACAGACAGACTACAGAATGCAGATTCTGTCATCAAATATGTTTCTGGCTTAATCAGCTGTAGGTAACTGGGTCATCAATGAACATGAAAAGGGCACTGCCCAGCTCAAGTCACTGGTCAGTAAAGGAAACAAATAAGACCCAAGAGCAAATAGTTTTTTTTTTCTTCAGAGAAAAAAATGAATACCATTCTGAAGGAGAGTCTTTTGACTACTGCTTGAGTATGCTGTGCACAAAAGAAAATATGGGAATTAAGTAAGAGAGGGGAAATAAAGAGTGGTGAGCTAGTAGACAACAGACTTTTGGCTATGTAGGGTATCATAGTTCATGGCTATATCATCATTCAAGAAGACTGGAAATGCAAATGTAGAATTAATTGGGTCTGTAGAAAAAGACACTGTATACATGCACTTATTACAACCACTGATCTGTAACAAAGCCATCTCATATGGTAACTGTTGGAATTCCCTCCAACCTGGTACATTTTTGAAGTTGCTTCAGCTTCCCAGCTCAGAGGTGGGTGCATCTCCTTAGCATATATTGTGACACCACACACTGAGCTAAGATGGCTCAGTCCATAAGACTGACCTCCAGGCACAGAGCAAGCACAACCTCAAAGACAGAGAAATAAAAAAATACCTGATTATATACCTGCTTAACTTACAAAAGACTCCATCCACAGTTCCTGGATGGTGACTACATGCAGATGCAAATAGACAGCAACAGGGTAATCAGCAATCACTCCAGGGAGGCTTCTAGTAGACAAAACTGATATTGAACCAGAAATTATAGTTATTAAAGTACTGCAATGCCGTGGTGCATGGATTTGCATTGCTGCCTCACAGGGCTTGGTTTTCCAGTTTACAATGGGAGGACAAAGGTACAACTAGGACAGATTTTAAATATTGTTCTTATAAACTTATAAAGTTGTTAGACTATAGGTTTTGCGTTAGCATGCATCTTCTGAAGGATATAAAGTCTGAAACTCAAATGTTAGTGACTTCAATCCTCAGTTATTTGCCAGAAAACCAAAATTTTTGTAAGGAGCAGATCAAAAACATGAGGCAAAAATCTGGACATTCTGCTCAAATCTGGACAGTTAAGAGTCATCTCTAAGAATACTATAAAAAGGGCAGATAGGAAAAGAGTATGAACGCTAGTCTTCTGTGCATTGGGTGACCCAAGACCCTGAAATTACATGGTCCATGGCCACAACAGAAAACAAGGCTAAGTCTTTTTTCCACTCTGACCTTTGCTATAATGTACAGTATCAAGGAAATGGTGGAAGATAATGTTTCTCCCCACCTTGCTGAATGAAGGAGAACAGGCAGAGGGCTACAAACTCCTGTGTACCACATAAGACAGTATCTCAGGTGTTTCACTCCTGCAGCACTCTCATATGATAACATTCCATTACCTTCAGATCCAAGGGAGGACTGAGGACACCTTGAGTGCATTCACTTCCCTGGGCTTTTGAAAAACTGCAAGAGTAATGCTTAAAAAATAAAACCCATGGCATGATCTGTATCACCGCTCTGATAAAATGAGTATGTGCCACATCACCACACCCTGTTTTTTCTAGAAGAACACCGAAAGATCTGGTCTCTAGTTCCTATGCAGATATCTGAGGGACAGAAATACAGTACTTCGCTCTGTCTGATTAATTGATGCTGCCTTTTCTGTGGCCCATTTAAGTTTATCTTCCCACTGTCTGCAAAACATTCATTGTTAAAATCTATGTCAAGCTTGGTTGTAGAAAGGAAGGCCCAAACTAAGATTGGTGGATATGCTATACCTCTAGAACCAGGCAACCAGAGTCTGACATCAAAAACGGGTCCATTATTTTGTGCTGGCCTTCTAGCCATTTTACCTCACTGTCCAAAGTTGTGTCCACATGCTTAGTTGTGTGCAAATAAAACTGAAGACTATCACCTCCATTAGGTCCAAGAACTACAGGAAGCTCTGAACTTGGAACCTCATCTGAGTCTTCAGCGTGGTTAACAAGGCTGAAGACTTCTTGGGTTATATACAGAAGCAGGAATGACTTGCACTTCAGTGTCCTAATCTGTCCTAAGCAAACCTTAAAAATGGAATCCAGGATGAAATGCTTGAGTTGGTCATAATTTCCAGGGCCTGATACCAAGGAAGGTCCTAAAAAATAGCTACTACCATGAAGTCCATTGATAGGGACATCATGATCTAATCATCCAGCTGAGGGAACAGAAGAGTCTCTTTTGCCTACCAGGTCTCAAGCAACATGGCTTGGACCTCAGTAAATCATCTCTATGTGGAAGAGTGACCAAATATCATTACATCATAGTGAAAGCGAACTCACCCAGGAAAGCCCAGTATATCACACAGTCATGTGCTGGAAGGCATTTAATACTAACTAATGACTTCAATTAAGCACCGTGCTACAGCACAAGCATAAACCCAAGGAAAGTCACCAACTGGAACTTCAGATGTAATCATTAAAGACACTGAGCTCTAAGATGAGAAATTAGACTCACGTACCTTTCAAATCAAAGAAAGGGCAGGAATAGAACCCCTTAACTTTCTCCAAATGAGGAACAGGCTACATGCCTGTTGTGTGTAGCAGATTCCAGGAATTTTCTAAGATATATGTAGACATCACTTTGTCACTATGCTGTGCTTTTTATGGTGGAGGACCAGTTGTAAGATATGGCTGCTTGAAACCACATCAAGTAACCATCAGTCTTTGCTGATGGTTTTCCAAAATGGGGCAAACTGAGAGAACCAGCCTCAAACAGGCATTCCTTTGGTTAGTCAGGACAATGCAACAGCAGTTTAGGTGGACTCGTCAGTTTGGGAGGCTTCATCAAATAAACACTACAGATGTGATGCTTCCTGATATTCTGCAGTTTTTCTGGTTAGCTCTAGAACATCAGGAAGACAGTTATTGTTTTGAGTGACTCTCTGCAGCGGGCAGCTGTACTTCTTTTGAAGTCTTTATTCATGTTCTTGGAACAGTATTAAAAAAGTGAATAACCCAGGTATCCATCTGTGAATGAGGGCAACACGAGGCAAAGAATTAAGTGCAGACAAATCCTCAGTCTGGCTGCTCGAGTCACTGGATCGGCACAGTCAGTGTTACAGTGGCATACATCAGCATATTTCCGAAATCATCACACAGGTCTCTACAACTTTTCCACTGTCAGTTCCATAAGGAAGAAATAGTAGTGATAAAGCTGAGTCTATCTTTTAAGGTAACTGACCTCCAGTATAGTGAAGTACAATTCCCCTTTTCCCACTGTGTCCAACATCTTAGACTCCTTATCTGGCAGCAAAGCAGACAGGGGACAAGGTCTCTCAAACCTATGTTGAATCCAGCTGATTTTCAGTGAGTATCTGCCCAGGGATGCTTAACAGTGGTATTTGCACCATTGTATAGGGGGCTTACAGAAGTCATTTTCCTTCTTAGCAGCAGAAGGAATGGAATAAAAATGCTTCAATGCTGCTAAAAATGGTATCCTTAAAGAAATGTTTTATGTGGAAGGACTGCTCATCCTTTGATTAACTTATTGGTCCATCTATTTCTAGCTTTGCTACATTCATACCTCTGAACTTCTTAGAGCAAGAAATCTGGACAAAGACACAAATAATTGGGGGACAAAAGCCCAAAAATAGGAAAACATATTTAAATATTGCTTTTACAATCTTAGAAAGTTGATAGATTAACAAGTTTTGCATTAGCGCAATTTTTCTGCAAGATATGAAGTCTGAAACTCAAATGTCTACCATTATTCTCTGACTTCAGTCCTCAATGATTTGCCAGAAAGCAACAATTTTATGAGAAAAAGGCCAAAAATATGAGGCAAAAATCTGGACATTCTGAGAAAATCTGGACAGTTGAGAGGTATGGCTACATTACTGTCAATACTGGACTTCACATTCCAACATATCTCCCCCAAAAGAAGACTCATCAGAATGGCAGCAATAAGAAGCAGATATCTCATTATCCTCACTTGTGTTTGGCAAAGAAATTCAGGATCCAAATCCATCCCTTCCCAAATGGGGGAGGGGGCAATCCCCTACCCCTGGAATCAGCAGGGGACAACCTAAGCTTAATTAAAACAATAAATTGGCGTCAATGTTCAGGCTACACCATGTAGGAGACAGCATCTGCTTTTGACAGGCCTACATGCACCTTAACACTGGTGTCAAATCAGGTCTGCTAAAAGCTCAAACACACCTTAACAAGGACATACTGGTTCACAGCCACTACCACAAGGAGAGATTCCACTAGATGTGTATACAGGGCAACCTCTACCCAGCATGGGAGAATGTATCAGCCCTGAACATAGCCAGTCAGCCAAACGTTTTGGGGGGGGGGTGGTACAGAACTGAACTACCCCAACCCTTGCTGTGAGACTCTAGGGAGACTACTGTGTGAGTACACTGCTTCTGTCAAGCACTAGACACTCCAGTGAAAGAAGAACAGTACCGATGTTCTAAGATGCACCCTCCAAAATTCTTGCCAGGGGTACAAATCTTGCATGCCTCTCACTGGATAACAGGGAAAAAAGATTATTTTTTATATATGGACATCACACAAAGCATGGTGGTGGTGAATGGACTTAGTGATGACAGTCTTCAGCTGCTCCCTATGTTCCTGACACCTTAGTCTTATGAAATCTGACCAATGAACCAGGACAGTGTGAGGAACTCTTCTCCTCCTACCTTTTACTGGTCATCCTGAAAGGCCAGCAATGTTTAGTCAATGGAAAAGGTTGAAAGCTTTAGTTGTCTTCTATTCTTGTAGGATGGGTTAAAATGTTTTCTGCTGTATGTCTTTTTAGGTACTGCAGCCAGAGTTTGAGCAGTTATGGGGTTGTAATCTATTTACTATAGTATCTCTTATAAGATGTTTGCATTTTAGACACTCACCACATAAAGTCTTCAATGAGTTGCATGAAGAACAATTAAATATATGCAAATAGCAAAAATGAAGTGGGGAGACCAAGGACAAAACAGCAACTCCTTAGCCCAGTGCAGATCATCACAATGTGCAACGTCATGAAGTGTTTGTCCTATAGCAAGGTAGCCAGAGAAATTTCAAAACTGTGCAAAGCCTGGGATATCAGAACAGTAATGCTCAATGATTTGTCACTGATGCATCAATTTCTGACCTATATGCTCTTTTACACACCCTCTCTCCAAATTCTAGTGAACAATCTCATTTCAAGACTTCATTAAGTGGAAGTAGGTGCCTATCGTATATGACCACCTAGCAGACTTTTTCTTTTTCAGGCTGACAAATAGCACCCTCCACCTACAAGAAGTACAAAAGTTTTCTAAATCTGACACATGGGGATTACAGAGGTAAAAAAGTAATGGAAAGCAAATGGGACAGACACTGACAAAATATAGGTTTTGGTAATGTTTAACTGGCATGCCCAGGCAAACAACCTATTATCAGTTTAGTTTCTTTAAAAATGTTGCACCATTTTAAAATATATTGCTACACTCAATTTAGTTCAGTGCCAGACTGTGAATAGATTATACTTTCCACATCCTAAGGTAGATGGGGAGGTTTGGGGTAAAGGAACAAGATCCATAAATGTAGTAGTATACAT
The DNA here is from genome assembly GCF_019279795.1 of Protopterus annectens. Classification (NCBI taxonomy): domain Eukaryota; kingdom Metazoa; phylum Chordata; order Ceratodontiformes; family Protopteridae; genus Protopterus; species Protopterus annectens. Next base: position 1,533,648,033 of record NC_056729.1, read on the forward strand.
ACTATACAATATGCAGATGACTCAACCATCATCTGCTCAGCCCAGTCCCTACCCAAATTGCAAAAAGTCACACAGGAAGCCTTTTCCTCTGTTGAAACTTGGTTATCCGATGCCCAATTAATACTCATCCCAAACAAAACTAAACTACTCATCTTCCAACCCACCAAACATACTCAAAACAACTCTCACTTTAACATCACAGCAAAAGGCAACACCACTATATACCCAACTGAACACACCAAATTGCTAGGAGTGGAAATAGACAATAAACTAAAATTTGACATTCACATATCCTTGACCATAAAAAAGTCCACAAAAAACTAGGAGCACTATACAGAAATAAGCAACTTCTCACCAAAGCAGCAAAGATTTCAATAACAAATTCCCACCTTATCTCCACCCTACTTTATACCTGTCCAATATATACCAACCTAAGGCAATGCGATCTAAACAAGCTAGAGACCTGCTACAACAAAATTGCCAAATTCGCCACAGGGGCATTCTACCGTAGTCACCACTGTCTCTCACTTGCTGAACTGGGCTGGCTTGAACTCCCTCATCTCCTTCAATGGTATCAACTCTCACTCGCCCACAACCTAGTAAATCATCCACTAAATGTCCCATCCCTCCAGAATCTACTCCAACCCTATCGCACCACCAGACCACTAAGATCCAGCAACAAAAATCACTTGCAGATCACTAAAGCCAGTAACTCTGCTGGTGAAGCACTATTCTCTTGCACCATAGCCAAATTATGGAACTCCCTCCCACCCACAATTACCTCCATACCATCATGCACCCACTTCAAAACTTTACTAAAAACGCACTTAAAAACATGCTGGCTATGCCCTTGCAGCTCCCACTCTAATATCACCCTCCCCATCCAACCACTACCTTTCTTTCCACTCCACTAACTACCTTGATTATAGCAAGCTCAGATGCTCATAAGCCAGTACTTATTATACAGCAGGAACTTCTTATTCTAACATTTGTTAATGTCTGTTATGTACTTCACAGATAAAGATTCTAGTTGTCTACTGATGTACTATGTTCTTCATCTGTAAATATGTTGTAAGTAATTGCTATGTAAATTGTTAATCGCTGTGTAATCCAATACAACTACTGTCTGTTTATTTTAACTGTGGAGCTTTTCTTCCCGGACCTCCACTGAAAATGGACCTACGTCCAGTCAGACATTCCCGGTCAACAAATATAAATAAATAAATAAATAGTAGTAAAGGGTGATCTGAAACATGAACAAGTAGCAGATTCTGTAACAACAATGTAGGAGGACTAAAGGGGTAGATGGGTAGGACCGGGACTGGGGTAGCTCAGAATTGTGCTTCATATTTCACAATGTTAAAAATCTGAAACAGAAAATAAGTCAATCATCATCTCGTGTTTTGGAAGAGTATGGAAGACATCGCTGTTGAAGCATAAATTTGGGCTAATAAACACGAGTGAGGACTTGAATGTGCAAGCATATAGGTGGATCTGCATTATATATCAAAGACATAATTAAACATATGATACAGGAAGAAGGTCCAAGAGATGGTTAGTGATGCTTTAAATATACTGAACATTTACAGGCCAATGGATAATGGTGTCAGCGAAGATAGTACCTTGTGAAAGGAACGAAGGCAGGCACGACAGAGAGGGAGTGAAACAATAATGGGAGATTTCATGTTCACTGGACTGCTCCGACTCTGCAGTTTAATAGACCAAACAGAAAACTCCACTGGAAGAAGAGAAGGCGCTCACTGACACTCAAGTACAAACAAACAATAAGTTATTAGATCCACCAACTGACTGGTTAAGTGCTTTCAACCATGTATCTCGGACTTCTATAGAACCACATAACAGAAACACGATAAGCAGCCTTTAAACATATATATATATAACATGACACATCAGCTATGTATTAAATAAGGAAAAGGAAGCAGTACAAGGTTTTCTATGGAGAACCAGGACGTCAGGCTAAGAATTAAGTAAGATGGAATACACTGAACATCGAATAAATTTATGTCGATGAGTGTTAGTAACAGTGTACTCAATAGAGTAGAGAGAGAGAGTTTACTAGACTGGCTAGGAAGGAAGTGAAAAGATGAAAACAACTGGACTGGTCGTGCTTTTCTATAGGACAGAAGAAAAGATGGAGCTCAGGAAGTTTAGGACTGAGACTTCAAGGAAAGTTAGGGTTACTGTCTATCTCTGAACGTACTGGCAGAAATGTTACCTGGATGTAGACGCACCTCTGAAATGGGGATATGACTGGGGCATTGCTAAAAAATATGTGAACTGAGAGACTTAGAAATAAAAGTTAGATGTAGAAATGTAGCAGCAAGGCTTTAGAGATGGGAAGCTGTTGTTACATTAATTTGGTGTACCGTGGTTACCTTTTATGAATTTTGCAGTATAAATTAGTGGGTGAGAAAATTGGATGTGGTGCCACTCAGCTATTAGCAGAGCAGATAATGTCATGCCTAAAAGATGGTATCTGAATAAATGAAGGAATTTTAGAAAGTCATTTTTACAATGGCAGAGAACTGTCAAAAATATGATCCGGAGATTACTAGTAATGGGGCAAGCACTTTTGTTGGGGCGTTTACTAGCATGGCATCTCAGAGGTCTGTTAGGCCAAGTACTTTGAATATTGATATCATATATCCCTCATGATGTTGAAGAAGAGACTCATCTGTTAGCGAGGCAAAAATAAAAGGAATATATATAGTGATTAACCTGAATGAGGTACAGGGGCTGAAATGACCACTTAAGTACAATGCTAGGAAGTGAACATAAATGCATTTTTTAGTGTAATAAAGCAGGGAGGGAATACAAGGTTAGAAGAGAAAGTATGGGAAGAGAATGACAAGAGAAGGATCTTCTATGTGATGGTTAGACTCAAAACAATAAAAAAATGTCTGATTTCACAGACAGCCATTACAAAGCCAAACCCAACAGTGTAGAGCCATAGCACGCTCATCACCAGGTGCCATTCCCCAGTGTGGCACCCTTTATCTCTAAGTTAAAGAGCAAGAAAAATGTCCACCCCCAGGTGCATCTTAGCTCTAAGGAGTGAGGTTCAATGTTTGCCAGTTTGTGCCTGTCAACTCTAAGCTCAGGAAGTTCTTCTGATTAATTAAACTGTAACAAACCACTTGCTATAAATACAAGTATACATTGTACCAACTTGCAGAAAGTGGTTTGTCACAGTAACAATAGCACTAACTCAGCACTTCAGCTTCAACATTTTACATTTTTATTTTATTTTACATTTGTAGACCGGGAGTGTCCGGCTGAGCTATTGCCCTTTTTCAGCGGAGGCCTGGGGAGAAAAGCTTCAAAGATATACGATGCAATAAAAATAGCAATACAGATACATTTTAATAAAAATTGCTATAGAGAATTTTGGTAGTTAAAATACGCAAGCTACATACAAGTATATTGACAGATAAAACAGTAAACAAAAAGGAAAATGATAAAAAAGTAGAATAAGTTGTATGTTTTGGTTTAAAAAGAGAGTCGAGTAAAAATAAAGTTTTGTATACAGAGTAGCAGAAACTTAAAAGGTTACACAATAATTTCTGAGCAGAGTATAGAAGAAGCTTTGGAGGTTGCATAGGAAGCATAGGATGAAGTAGTTAATAAGTTTTAGTAAGTTAGTTTGACTGTACTATAAAAGGCAGGTAATAATCAGGGAGGGTGAGTACAATGGCAGGACCAGTGCTTTTTTAAAGTGGTCTTTGGCTGATAGCTTAAATTGTTTGGGGTGAGTCAGGGACCTTATTTCTAGTGGGAGTTTGTTCCAACCAATAGAGGATGGTAGCTATATAAGTTGCACCCTGTGTTGGATTTGGGTTTATGGACTTTTAGTAGCTCTTGGGTTGAGCTTTAGAGAAGTCTGGTAGGGGAGTAGTGAGAGATGAGAGACGATAGACATGGGCAGAAATCAGGCTAATATAGGATAGAGTGTATGATTTGGAGTTGAGATTGTAGGAACAGGTGAGGTAGTTCGGGCTAGTTCAGCTTTTTAGGGAGAGACAGTGGTGAGATTTATATGTTTGTTGAGCTTCAAATCTAGCTATTTTGTGGTAGTTTGATTCTAATTTGGTAAGTAGGGAGCAGTTCTGATTTGTGAGTTTTTGGAAACAATAGGTTAAACATGGTAGAAGGTAGGCATGGGCAAGAGAAATCCTAGCTTCAGTAGTTAGGAATTTGTAGTTCCTGTACAGTAGTCCTAGCTTTTGGTGTTTTTTTTTGATACAATTGTTAATGTGAAGATCGAATTTTAGTTGGTCATCAATGGTAATGCCAAAGAGTTTTGTGCTAGTTTCGACTTCCATGGGGGTATTGTTTAGGGACCTTATGGAGAAGGAAAGTTTAATGTAGTTTGCAGATTTAGATAGAAAGAGTGGTCATTTTGTTTTCTTATGGTTGAGGATGAGGTGATTATTAGTGAGCCATGTCTCTACTGAGTTGAAAGATGTCTCGGTAATTGTTAGGAGTTCTAAGGGGAATTAGCAATAGTTATGACTGTAGAGTCATCTGCATATTGGACAATGTTAGACTGAAGATAAGAGGAGTGGAGTGAGTTGGCAAAGATATTAAAGAGTAGAGGTCAAAGAATGGAGCCTTGGGAAACACCAGTTCTTACTGAGAGAGGGGTAGATAGTGCTGAGTCCCATGGTACTGACTGCAGCCTATCAGAGAGATAGTTAGAGAACCATGCAACTGTATCAGGGGAGAAGTTTAGGTCTACAAGTTTACTAAGTAGAGGAGTGTGTGAGACAGTGTCAAAAGCCTTAGCAAGGTCATGAAATTGACAGGATATGAGTTTGTGATCATCTTTAGCCAGGGCTAACATGTTGAGAAATTATACATGTGGGTCCTTCTGTCCCATTATTAGTCTCTTGCCAGTTCATATTTTAAGTAAGGCACACAATTTTGGAAATTCACTGAATGTGGACATGATCTTGAGGAAAAAGTTGCAAAGGAGCTACACAAAAAAACAGTGTGTGGAAGATGCCATAGGTTCATAGACATGTCATAGGTTCATAAATAGTACTAGGCTAACTCCCCATGTGGGCCATTTTAAGCCTAGGCAATTATCCCATGTGAGAATCAAACTCTGCACCTTGTGTTTGTAAGGTAAATACCTTAACCATTATGCCAGCCTAGAGTGAGCTATAGAAAGAGAGACTTTTGAAGATGGAGTTATACTGTCTCAGGTGACAAGACACAGACATCCATGCTGTGACATATATGATTATTAGGTTTACTATAAGATGTTCGAATCAACCTTCGTCGACTGCACTTTTGTTGAACATGGAAATTCGAAAACGGTAATGTCGACAACCAAAAGCCAACCTAGGAACAGGTTTTAACATGGGTCGAGATAGGGGAGAGGTTTGTAGTTCGGCAATAACAGTGAACATCTATCTCGACCCATGTTAAAACCGTTCCTAGGTTGGCTTTTGGTTGTCGACATTACCATTTTTGAATTTCCATATTCGACAAAAGTGCAGTCGACAGAGTTTGATTTGAACATCTGATAGTAAACTGATTATTATTATGTAAATAGCAGAAGGCTTACAAGTGACTAGAAAGGACAAGACATGGTCACTATTACTGATAGTTTTGAGGGCGTAGTGGTGGGAGTTTGGACAAATGGCAGAAAATAGTCTGCTAGGTGGGGGTTACAGACTATAAATTCAATGATGGCATGAAAAGTTATTAGAGGGCTTGGGACATGTGGATGCCATACATTGGTGGATGTAATAGTATAGCTGTTAAGAGGCAGGTTGTACTTCAGGACAGCATAAATGGACTAATGACCATTTTTCACCATTTAAATTTGCATATGTAAACACTTATTCTGAATTTCCATCTAAATAACAGGTAAGAATGGGTTCACCAGATGTGTCCATGTCTTTCCCTGGCACCATGTTCCAGGGAGGACTAATCACAGAGACTAGGTTACTTAGATCCATTAATTTCCCTGTATCTGGACCTATTATACATACCACCATTATGCCTTATTTCCCTTTCTTTATATTGCAAGAGCTGTAATGTACATTTGCACCATATACTCAGACTGCTGATCAGTCACAGTAGCATTAGAATCGTATCATATCAAATTCCAACAGCAATAAAAATCCCTGTAAAGTGTATTAGCATTCTGTACTGCACACCTGGAAGATGTTTACCATACACATAAATGGTTTCAAGATTACATGGAGGAAAATGAGATTCAGCATCTATAACCACATACAGGGTTAACATATGCATTCTGCTGATTTACAAAACCAGACACACAATGCATGCATACAAGATATTACAGAACACAAACGCTACATTTGAAATGTTACTGTACCTTAATTTTCATCTGGATGCAGTAAAATGTAACACATAACCAGCAACTTATATAAAGAATGTTTTCATTCTTTCAAAATTCACTATTGTATTACTTCATTAAAGCAGACATGAACAACAAACACAATAAAGGGAATGGCGTGAACCATATGTTTTTCATGACTAACCATGAACACACAAGGAACATTTAGTGGAATAAGCCTTGGTTAAGCTAAGTAAACTTATGTAAGACGTAGGAGGGAAGCAGACACTTTGTAGGAATGTTGGGATAATATGGAGAGTTCTAATGAAGGGGAATGCAGGAGGAGATGGGATGAATAAAAGTTGGTCTTACCAGTAAAAAACAAAGGGGATTTACTTCGAATTTCATCCAGTTTTTCTGCAAACAAAGCATTCATTTCCCTCTGAAGGGTGCCAGCTTGCCTTCGAGTGTTCTCAGAGCAACGAATGAGAAGTTCTGGGCTTCCAAAGCTTTCTAGGCTGCCGGAGCTGGAAGATAAGCAGCTGCTACTGGCTGTAACCAAATTCTCTGCACTCCCATATGCGACACCAGATGGGCATTGCCATTTATGTCGGGAATAACCTTTCAACCCAGAACTTTTGGTGTCACCATTCCTCTTTCTTGGGGCAATATTAGTCTGAGCACTCCTTGATAATGCATCTTTACTTTCATGGCTACTGCCAGGCTGAATATCTGATCTGGGCCCTGGACAAATTCTAACCCCATAACTCTTTAACTCAAACCCTTCACTTCCTCTCAGACTGCTTGTGCAGTCGCTGTGAGGCAGGTCTTTAGCAAAAGGCCTGCTTTCATTTTCTGTCCACTTTCGTTCAATATCAGGGCTTTCCTTTGAGCCAATCATGCATTTCATGCAATTGGTGGCCATTCCAATTCTACCAGAACCATTTATGGCACAGCGGGCAAAGACACCTGGTTTCTCATTAAGACGGACCCTGTTGGACCTCCTGAGTGGTTCACTGAAAGTTGTACTCTTTGATGTACAAGATAGACTTTTACCTTTAATACGCCCAGGTATCTTACCTTTGAAACCCTTGATGTGGACCTCCCCATTGGTACCATCCCTTGAAGCATGCACTGGTGTGGAACTTTCTGGATCCCTGTCGAAGCGTGGCTGCGAGGAATCTTCAGATTCCCTGTCTTCACTAGCCCCTTCAGAGCTGTACTCTTTGGTATCAATCGTGATTTCTGGGAAGCCCTTTTTGCTCTTCTGCTGTCCCTTGGTGGGGGCGCTGGCTGTCCTTCGCAGCAGATGGCTACTAAAAGAGTGCTTGCGGTGGAGCTGCACAGCAGCATGACTGTCGAGAGAACCCTGCTTGGGATTTCTGAGAAACAGACTTTTTAAACCCATAGCTTGCTTGACCTGCAAAAAGAGAAACAAAACTGAGAATTTTGGCTTCCACATTTGCAGCAAAATTTCTTAAAAGAGATGATATGGAACAAGATGAAATTAAATCAAATGAGGCATCTAATATGGTGCATCTAACATCTATCAGAGTTAGATTTCTGAATGGAATGATTACAGTGAAACAGAAAACTATTAGGTAATTGCTCATTCCTTAGCCACAATAACATATCTGGGACTTAAATACTATGCATCATTTTCAATTGACTACACCAACGATATTTGGCATTCTGAATGTATCCATTCCTAAAAGCATACAACTAGCACTGTGGCTATGGTACATCAGTTCCTCCCAGAATATTACACAACTTTGATAGTGAGAAAGGGGAACTATAATCTTATTTTCTCTACTGTAAATTACAGGCTTATACTGCTTTTTCAAAGAAACCCACACATACTGGATATTTAAATAATATTACACTTAGTTACTAAAGCTCATGAGTGAACCAATGAAAATCCTTTAATATATAGAACAGTAAAAGAGTGCCATACTGTAGTGAAGGAATTGTTAGTTTCAGAGGGTATTCATAAAGTTATATGGGTGTGTGTGTATGTATACTAACACACCCACGTGCACACACACACACACACACACACACACACACACACACACACACACACAGACCATGTTCACTTAACAGGAATCTATACAGCTGGAGTCCTTTACTACAAAAAACATTAATTTCTGTACTGTTAGAAGGCATAGTGGCAGTGCTTTATATTAAGATAGGCAAAATGGATTTGGAAGGCTAACACGTATGCAGCCATTTGGAGTAAGAGGCCACATATTCTAATCATACAGGACATAGTGATACGGTTTGCTTTTGGAACAACCACAAAAGGTTGGCCAAGGAGCATACCACACTGAGGGGATGGAGGGGTATTCATGCTAAACTGGCAACTTTACTGCCATCAAATGGGAAATACATAGAGAAAAATCTTAAATTAGAGAGATGTTTTCATATGAAACTATTGGTTAAAAATACTTCAGCACCCTTTCAAGAAGATCTTCTGGTTGATACAGCCAAAAATTCATGGGAGGACCCAGTTGGCTTAGCAACATTACACTGAAGGGAGCTCACACAAAATAAGAGCAAACATAACTTGCATGAGGACTCTGCTCATGCACTTAGGCAGCACAGAGAGGTACTATTTAGTGCACATCAGTTTCAAATGTTTCAAACTTCTTTCCCTTAAAATTGCTAGCAGTCTTTATAGATATGATCTGAACAATATGTACAATGTGTGGTGAAAGACTGACTCAGTGACAAAAACAGATGACAACCTTAGTTTGAGTTGCAACTTGGATGCTGGATAAGGACAGTGGGGATAGGGTGGTTGACACCAGCTCACCCATGGTGGGGGATTTGAGGTCCAGTTGGCTGTGTGTGTCACTTGAAAGGGAAAGCCAGGGATTAGCCAGGAACCTGGATGTGTGCTTGTTGTGCTAAAGCCTGTAACAGTAGCTCTCCTTGCATGTGTTTGGGAACACACAGCACAGGCATGATTGTAAGAGGCCGTTGTGACAAGGTAGGTGCTCATTTCATCTACCGGGGTAGGGGTAATTAGAAATACTCCAGTCACCTGAGTTAATGAGGTTTTTGTGTTAACCACTGCAGACTGATAGAAGTGGCAGCAATGGGGTCTGAGGCAAGGAGGGAATTTCTGATGACAGCTGCCCTCTGCTATGGGTCCCTTGGGCTGCTCATCTAGATGGTCTGCTAAAGGGGTGGATCAACAAAAGGCTTATGGTCACTGGACAGCCACAGCACCAAGCAGTCTTTATGCTCAACTAGATGGCAGCTACCACAAGTTGGCTCTTGTCTGAGTAGGTGACCATGTTGTCATCAAAAAGGAGCAAATAGACTAGACTCACATTGAAGGGGGGGCTGATGGTCAACAACTGGAAAGTCAAAAAGCATACATAAAAAATATAATTCATGAAGAAAAAGGCATGGCTTGGTAACATCCATAGTGGCCGGGAAAGCAGCCCTGTGCTGTCAGTGATTTAACATTTGCAACCTTTAAGTTCTTGTATCTTTGGAAATGTGTGAAAGTCATATGAAGGGACACATGCAAATTAAGTAGAATCTGGTAATGTTTCTGTGTATCGGACATAAGGCACATAAACCCATTCATTTAATGCATATACTTAACTGATAAATAGGTATATATGTACTGAAAAAGTACTATAACTTTTGTATATCTGTCCACTGGAACTGACCACTTAAGTGAATGCAGTTGCTTTTTATGGACATGCTACCTTTATCCAAAACATGCTGTCCAGCTAACATGTAGGAGAGACTGTAAACTGCTACGTGGGACATACTGTAAGGCAAAAGCTACGTGGCTATCTATTTTCCTATTTTATTTGAAAGGAGCTGGAATAATGTTACACATTCATGACATCTCTCTGTATCACTGAAGCCTCAAACCCATAAACCCATACATATACCTGACGGTCAGAATGTGAGCAGTGTGGAAAGGATTGGAAAGCAGGCAGACTTTTCCTTCCCATGCCTGGGTCAGTGAGTAGCCATTTTCTTCAGATAACAGAGCTATGGAATTACTGTGAGCTTGACATATGGGACAGACTGATGTAAGATTGCTGTGGCAATCTAGGTCTTGTACCCAAGTGCAACTCTGCACATGCTTCTATGTAGCTTCAGTGTTATATGCTACAGTACATGTGACTCCAGTCGCATGCTAATCAGTGCACATGCCTCTTTGTGACTTCAGTGGTACACATAACAGGACAAGTGACTGGGAAGTTAAGCAGTGCACATGCTTTTGTGTGACTTCTATCATATACACAACAGTACATGTGATGCCATGGACTACCTCTCAACTTCTTAGAGCAAGATATCTGTACAAAGCCATTAATAAAAGTGGGACAAATGCCCCAAAATAGGGACTATTTTTAAATATTGTCCTTACAAACTTAGAAAGTTGATAAAATAACAGGTTTTCCATTAGCTTATCATGTCTGTCATTATTTTCTAACTTCAGTCTTTAATGATTTGCCACTAATTTGCCAGAAAACTACACTTTTACAAAAAATGGACCAAAAATAAGAGGCAAATATCTGGACATTCTGCAAAAATCTGTACATTTGAAAGGTATACATGGACATGCCTAGCAGAAGAAATGTCCGTGTGTGACTTCAGTGGTATACATAACTGTACACGTGGCTCCACTGACATGTTAAGCAGTGAAAATTCTTCTAGATGACTTTACTGGCATTTCCAACAACATTCATGACTACTAACTAAACCAAACCTTTTGAATTCCCAATATAAGCACACCCTAATATGCCAAGGTTTTACAAAATTCAGATTTAGGATCCTGGAAGTTGTGCCACAGAGTCCAAGGGGAGGGTGGTGGAAATTACAGATAGAAGTAAGGGAACTATACTGGATTATTAAGTTGAATGCAACTGTTGAAGTCTTAACAACTGTTTTTCACTTTTACCTTTATTGAAGAAACGAGCTTTGGACTTTGAAGGGTCTAACATGGTTTGTCAGTATTTGAGTTTATAGTTGTTATTTTAAAGTAGGACATTCATTACTTAATGTAAAATAATAGAATTTCTACGTGACTGTTTTTTAAGTTAAAGCCTATTTCATAGGGATGAAACTGTTTTTCATGGCTCATTGTTTTATTACTAAATGGTTTTAATTAGTTAATTGAAGTGAGGTGGTTAACTGCTGGGTTTATATTAAAAAAACTTGATGGTATTATCTATTTTGTTCTGAAGAAATCCCAGTGTATATTGTGAGGGACAAAAGTGCTTAACAACTTCTATTAATAAACATTCACACGATTGTTAAGTGCAATTCTGGTGTGGAGCTTATAGTGTCAGTAACCCTGAAGGACCAAATTATTTTATATTTTGAACACTCATGACTACACTGACATGCTAAGAACTGCATATGCTTTTATCTGACTTCACAGCACTTGCGACTCTGCTGGCATGATAATCAATGCGCAGTCCAGAATCTGACTTCACTGGTATAAACAATGGTATATTTGGCTCCAGTGGCATGCATGTGATTGTATGCACACCATGTGACTTCAGTGGCATGTATAGCCATACACATGCTCCAACATGACTTCACTGGCAAGCACAGCAATGCATTAACTCTCATATGACTAAATGACATACAAAGCCTTGCCTGTGCTCTGGTATGAAGTCACTGGTGTGCACACAAGTGCATATGCTCATATGTCTCACTCGTATGCAAAACATTGCATATGCTTCTAAGTAACTCTTCAGTATGCAAAGCAGAGCACAGCCTTTCACACAACTCCACTGCATACCACGCCTGAAAGGAGTGAAAGGCAGAGTGAACCACAGGGATGATTGTTAACTTGAAGGAGATCCTTGGCTTTCTCTAGGCCTTGAATGGTACCCTGAGTAGCGGTTCTCAGTTGAAGTAAGGGGTCCCCATCTATTATTTCAACAATACTATGATGGAGTGCTGAATTCAAAAGGTAGGCCAGGCCACCCAAGTTCAGTTAGCAGCTTGGGCATCTCCTTCCAGTAAGAAGAGAAATGATGAAACATTACCTATTTGTTATGTTTTAAGGGGGTGTTTGAGAGCATGGCCATTTCATTAACCCTGGTGCTGATACTCAAGCCCTGGGCAAAGCAATTGCTTCAGCTTATGGACAGGCAAATATGGACATATTATCACATAAGTGGTAGCATTTACCTTGCTGCACCAATGCATAACTACCTAGATAACATCAGCACTGCATATCACTGGGAAACTGGGCTTAATGAAAAAAAACATCTGGCCTCTTTATGGGATCTCTGCCTTCTCCACTCCTCTTACTTAGTTGTGGAGTTTTCACTGGCTAGTGATCAAGAGGTCATTTAATCAGAAGAGATGAATTCCAGCTAGTGAAGAGACATACCTGGGGTACCCTCCTCAAATGTAGTGACCCTGAAGGCAGAAGCAATTAAGAGGAAGATGGGGTCCTGAAATAATGGTGGGCATCCAAATGAATAAATTAAATAAAATGTGCTGATTAGTTTGATTAAATGGTGACCAAACTCACTGTAGGAAATGTCACTTTAGCTCCCAAAGAGATGGTCCTCAGAAAAAAAACAGAAAATGTTAAATAGAATTGGAATGGGAACGCAAGTCTATTTTCAGAGGTCTAATGAAACATGTAAATGGAAGTATCTCCAAGATTACAATATCAGGTGAAAAAAAATATCCTAATGGTACCTAAGTTTGAAAGGTAGCAGTTGCCCACAGATAGTTACAGTCATCAGATCATTACTGATAGAGAAGTATGTTGTAGAATGGAAGGCCATTGATGTGGTCTTTCTCCAAAACTTCCCTAGAAGGAGGAAAATACATCCATTTTCTAAATAGCTCATCTTTATGAGGGTCACAGCAACAGCAAGTTAAGCAGCTCAGACCAGATGTTTATATCCCTAGTAACAGTCCAGAGTTGTGCAGTTTTGTCAGGCATTCTCACGTAAGAGGGAAGGTATTGTCTCTTTTGATTGTGTTTTGTATCTTTTGAGGGACCTACTCTTACTAATTCATGATTGATAACCCTCCTTTGGAAGGCACCCAGGGATCATCCCCTATTGGTATCCAAATCCCCACACCTGATTCCTCTTAACGCCACAGTGGAGTTACCACAAATTAGCAGGGACTGCCAATCTTCTCATCAGGTTGCAGAGAGTGAGCTCAGCCACTTATAATCATAATTTCACCCTTTTTGTCACTACTAAAAGCTTATGATCATAAATGAGGAAGATGGCATTAACAACCCATTAATTGTCCCGTGACATGTTTTGTTTTAATTCCATAGTCCAGCACAAAGCCTGCATTACTGTCACTGCTGCAGTCATTCTCTTGTCAGTCTCTCAGCTGCCTCTACCTTTTCTGATGAGCAGAATCCTAATATATATTTGCATTCCTTTAAATGAGTCAGCTGCTGACGCCATATTTGCAGAAAGCAAGTTCCTCTTTTTGGTTAAAGAGTAATGACCTTAGACTTGGAGTTGCTGATTTTTATCCCAAGTGCTCACAGTGAGCATTGAACTGCTGCAGTGTACAAAGTAGATCACAGTCACTTAGGCTGAACAGGACAATACTGTCTGCAAGCAACACTGGCAGAAAAACTTCATGTCCTCAGACTGGATACTCTCCAAACCTTAGCTGTGTTTTGACATCTCATCCTTCATAGGTTCATAGGTAGGTGTTAGGCTATCTGCCTGAGGGCATTTATAAGCCTAGCCAGAGTGTGTCGGCTTTCGCCACCCCATTGATTAATTAACTGATCCTCTGTCAAGCAGAACCAATGAAGTGATCCCACGGGTGTATTTTCTGTTACCCATCCACTCGTCAAGGTTTCTCTTGAAGAGTGTTAGTGAGGGGCTCTGCCTAATGTAGTTTGGAATTTTGTTTCAAACCATGGGGAGTCTCTGTGACAGCAATCTATCCCTCGAGCATGTTCTATTTATTGTTGTGGCAAGGTTTAGCTCACTAGAGTGCGTGGCTCACAGTGACTTGGATTTCTTTATGTAGAGCATGTCCATCAATTCTGAGTTGCACATGTCTTTGTAAGTCAGGCAGAGATCACCTCTGAGTAAGTGATATGCCACTGAGTACAGCTGGAGTTTTTTCAGTCGGGCTGCACATGACATATGTTTGAGGCCAGTAATCCTCTTGGTGAGGTACTTTTGTGGTCTTTCCAGCTGTTGGAAGTGTCTTGTGAGGTACATCCCAAATGGGGAATTGTCCTCTATGGTGGGTCTAATGAGTGATGAGCAGAGGGGCACTATAACCTCTTTATTTCTAGATGCAAACCCTTTAGTAATTAGATGGGCCACATAGAAGGACTTCCTAACTACTTTGGCAATATGATTGCCAAAGGAGAGATTATTATCTACCTGGGTCCCCAGAACTCTTATTACCTCTTCTGTATTAAGGGGGCTGCCATCTATGTTGTAATTCGCGGGTGTTTTGTTTTTCCCAAACGGGATGACTATGCATTTTTTGGCATTTAGCTTGAGGCCATGACTTTGATACCAGGTGTCCGTCTTGGTAAGTCCCTTTTGGAGGATGTCCGTGTCAGCCAGACAGTCAATTATGGCTCCCAGTTTGCAGTCATCAGCAAATTTGTTTAGCCATAGTCCTCCTGTGTTTGCCTGTAATTCTGAAAAGTATATTTCCAAACAGTAGGGGTCCCAGGACCGAGCCTTGCGGGACACCACTTATGACTGGTTTAGAGTCGGACCTGGAGCCCGCTATTCTTACCATGTGAGTTCTGTCTGTAAGCCAGTTGGCAACCCATCTCATGACGTAGGGGTTTATGTTCAGGCTGGTGAGTTTTTCTGTAATACCAGAGTGGGGAATGGTGTCAAAAGCCTTGGCGAGGTCAAGGTAGGCTGTGTGAACCACCTTTCCCTCGTCTATGGCCTTGGTGACTATCTCGAAGAAGTCAACCAGGTTTAGTAGGCATGATCTGCCCTTAAAGCTGAATTGGGTTGGGTCAAGTGTTTGGAGATTCCCAATGTCTTTGGTAATGAGTTTCATGATGATGCACTGGATAGCCTTGCAGACCAGGCTAGTCAGGCTTATGGGGCGATAGTTACCAGGGTCAGTTGTGGTTCTCCTTTGTGGAGAGGAATAACTGTTGCTGTGCACCATTCTATGGGCACATAGCCTGTGGAGAGGCTGAGGTTGAACAGTGTGTTTAGGTGGGGGGGTTAGTTCGTTCTGTAGTTCATGCAAGACACAGCCTGGGACACCATCTGGCCCCATTGATGCTGTGTTTTTGGTTTTTGAAAGGGCTGTTTTCACCTGTGCGTCTGTGATTTCCAGGACACTACACTTTTCCGGTATTGTTTTTGGTCCTTTTGGGGGTGAGAGGGGGGTGAAGTTTGCACTGAATCTATCTGCCAGGATGCTGGCACTTTCAGTAGGTTCAGTATATTTTGTGCTATTTTGCACTAATTCAGTGCATATCTGTGAATTGCCACTTAGATTCTTAACATAGCTAAAGAAGGCTTTGTAGTTATCTTTTGAATCCTTGGCTATTTTTCTTTCAAAGTTAGCCTTGGATGATTTTATGAGGGACCTTAGTTTCTTACTGATACTGATCAGGGATGTCTTTCCTTCTTGGGATTTGCTTTTTTTCTGAAATAGTTTTCTCCTTCTATTGTATAGCCTGTTTATGGCAGGGGTCCACCAAACTGGTATCCTTCTCTTAGAGGAGTGAGTCTTGATTTTGCTAGGGATGGCATGATCCATGCATCCTTGTAGGTGCTCATAGAGTGCATTTGTAAAGGTTTCTGCATCTTGGTAAGCATTATCCTTTACCGTGGGGGCTGTGAAACTTACCACCTCTGTCTTAAGTAAGGTGAAGTTTGCTTTAGAAAAGTTTTTACTGTGTTTTCCTTAGTTGGGGGGGGGGTGTGGACATCCAGAGTGATTAGTTTATGGTCTAATCTAACCAGTGACGGGTTGACCTTGGGTGTGGAACACCTGTCGCCCATGTTGGTGATGACCAGGTCCAATATGTTTTCACCTCTGGTAGGGGAGTTTACTAGCTGATCCAGGGTGTTTGAGTTGATGTATTCCAGGAAGCACTGGGCCTGGGTGTTTGTACTCCAGTAGTTTTCCCAGTTAATGGTAGGGTAATTGAAATTGCCCAATATCAGGGTGTTCGGTAGGACCTTCATGTTTTCCAGTGTCTCCAGAAAGGTGGAGTGGTGGGTCCTGGGTCATGGGGGGGTGATCTGCAGAAGGCCACAATTTGCATTGCAAATTTGCCCGATGTTAGTTGCACATGGATGATCTCAGAGGTATCATGCTGTGCCACTAACCTGGAGGTGTAGGTATCCTTGATGAATATGGCTACACCCCCCCCTCCTTTTGTGGTTCGGTCCATGTTCTGTGGCCGAAACGTGTGGTATGAGTTCTAGCCCGGTAGTGCTGGGGTGCTCTCTGGAGCGTTGAACCAGGTTTCAGTTACTGCACAGATGTCAACGTTCTCCATACTGAGGAGTGCTACGAGCGCGTGCATTTTGAGACGTAAACTCCTGGCGTTCAGTAGCATAACCCTCAGTTTTTTGTTAATTGTGCTGTTTACAGAGGTGGGTTTGACTTTTGAGCCTTGCCTAAAAAAGGCACTATTGGGGCAGCAAGAGCCTTGGCCAGTATTCGAAAGCCTAGGGATGACAGGTGCAAGCCGTCTCTTGCAAAGCAACTCGGCTTGTCGAGCATGTCGTCCCAGGTTGACAGACACTGGATCCCCTTTGAATGACACCAGAAGCTTAGCCAATTGTTGAAATTGAACATTTTTTCTTTATACTGAGGTATCATTCTTGGTGAGGGCAGGATGCAACTTAGGGGTCAGGGTCATACCAGCCTGGACTACATGATCAGACAGCTCTTCCATGTCTCTTTTCATGTAGCCCAGGGAGGTACGTCTCAGGTCATTCACACCAACATGAACAAAGACAGCGTCATATTTGCACTTGTTCTGGAGTGACCTGAGTGCTTGTGTTATGTGGCGGATTCTGGCTCCCGACAGGCAGCTAACAGTAACCTTCTGCTTGTCCAGCCTAGTGAGTGGGACGTAAGTGTGCCTGACTATACAGTCACCTATTACTAGTGTGTTAGGTATGTTATTTCGCCTTAAGGGTTGTGATAGTGCGGCACACTGATTTTGTGTTTTATGTGTTGTCTGGTTTGTGACAGGAGGTGCAGGTTGTTTGGGTGTCTGCTTTGGAGGTCTCTGATGCTTTTGCAGGTTTTTATTTAGAGCCTCCGAGTATGATTTTGTGTGTTTATGTGTATTTTTTGCCAGTGTTGTTTTAGTAGGTCTGTGTGTGGCTGGAGGTGTGGTGCAAGTGTTAAACTTCCCCGCTTGACTGTCTGTTCCAGTCTTGGGTGGAGACAGCTTAGCCTCCAGTTTGGCTGTATAATTGCATCTCTCACATATGTTGGTGTTTTGTGGTAGGAGGAGAGGGTTGTCTGTGTACATGATGCAGTTGTAACATTGCCTCAGGATACCCAGATTCACCAGCTGGACTGGAGAGTACACCTGAAATTGCCCTTTGGTCATGCCTGAATAGTAGGGTGAGCTGCTTAGTCGCTTGGTTGGCAAAGGGTGAATAAAGAGCCTTGCCCTGCTGGGCAGTCAGTGTCAGAGTATATTAGTGCTTGCTATTAAGTCTGAGCAAGTGCTGAGCTGTAGGATGCTTTTTGAGTTCTTAGGTTGAGAGTTAGGCTAGTTTCAAGGGAAAAACTGAAGAGGAGACTTAGTGGAGCCGGGAATAATTTAACCGTTACTAACCAGCACTGCCTGATGTGCAAAAACCGTGCAAATGTGGTTTTTGTAGTAGGGAAATGAAAAAGATAGAAATTAGCCCAAAATGGCCAATAAACTACTAACTTCTGGACTGGAACCACTCCTCCAGGGACAGATAGACTGCTCAAAGCTCCCCTCTCTCACAGGTGAACAGAGACCAAAATGGCCAATAAACTACTAACTTCTGGACTGGAACCACTCCTCCAGGGACAGATAGACTGCTCAAAGCTCCCCTCTCTCACAGGTGAACAGAGAAACTTCCTTCTATCCTAGTAAGGTATGGGCAACTCAGAAACTAGTATCACAGCCCTGAATTCAGCACTAGCCTGAAAACCGGACTATACTAGCTTAGAAAGGCGGGAAACAAGGAATTTTTTTTTGTTTGAAAAATCACAAACAGAAAGGAACACAAGTCACTCTTTGCTGAGACACATACTAAAGAAAGTATCTCACGTGGCAACAAGAATGTGGACTGAGGCGTTGCTCTGTAAATACATAGAGTGTATTTGCTGAAACAGCAACCTGGAGATGCTGCACTGTTGTACCACTTCCCATGAGACACAAGATAGGCAGTCATATGTCTTCTCGAGGTCACAAAACAAATGTAGAAGGTACTAGTAAACTGAAATCCAGCTAATATCTACATGGACTGAGAATCAATCCATTGTTTAATGGCCAGGATGGAGTCTACACATAGCTCCTCCTGGATCTGATGCTCAAATGCTCGATAATCAGATAAAGTCACTTTTCCATCACCACCGCCTAGGCCTTTCACCAACAGGTTAAAGGAGGGTGATCTATTAAATTTACCTTTATGAATTTTTTTTTGAAACTGCTTCCCAGGTATGCCACTCCAGAAGTACTGTCTTGACCTGCCACTCAATAATGTAATTGTATATGAAACAAAACAACTCAACAGTTTCTAACACTTTCAGCATTTCCACTCAGATCTCATGTACTTCCTTAACCTTTGTACAGCAGGACTGCGTAACTATTGTAGTTACCTTATTTAAAGATAACGACCCAGTCCCACAGAGCTTCTGCCACTTCCTCCCCAAACAAGAGCACATTATCTGGACTCTGGAGCTCCACAATGTCTTTCTTCCACCACCTGATAATGTCTGAAATTGATGTCAGTATTTCTCTGCCCTTGCTGAGAACAGCCTGGGTAGAAATTTCTTGCAGGTTGGTCAGAATTTCTTTGAGGCCATCCAAAAGCCATTCTCCATAGGTTCACCAATCTCCTCTAACACATATATGTTCACTTCATCACATGTTGCAGTTGCTGTCCTTCTGCTTGATATTTGTCAGATATGGAGAACCCCCAGCTACCACTGCATTGAAATCAATATTGTTTACCTTGATGACTTTCCTCACCACTGATCTCCATTACCGGGTCCTAGGGTTACTGCCTTGAAAGCATCAACTACCATTTGGCCACAGCCCTTGCTACTGCCTTAACTTTCCTCCTTTTTCAGTTCTCTTACATGACCTGTAAACAGCCATCACATGGCAGGGTCTCTGCCTTTTCTCAAATGAATACTGAGTCAAAAGAGTCAGAAGTAGCCTCTAAACAGGCAAAGTAAAGCATTGGGTAGACATGAGAAATTCATTTATTTATCTGGCACACTGAGCCCAGAGGTGCTAAAATACATAATTATAATAAGTTGATGGCAACAGTTTTTATTTTATCGGTTTGTTGACTACATAAACCCACTGAAAAAATTAACCCTTTTCAGGGGTGACCTGGGAACAATGTCTGGTTAATTGACTCAGAGATGCACAGTAGGCAAATGAAGGTGGAAGGAACAAAACCTTGTACCCTGGGAACAGGAATCAGCTCAGAGGTGTAGTTCTCAGTGCCAACTGCCAGATAGTCATGTATCTGGCTTCCACTTAGGGGTCTCAGAGATTGATGATGGTCCCTACTCCACCTCAGTCAGACATGAAATTCATCATGCTCATGATAATCCACTCTCAGGCTCAGATAGGAACTGTCTGTGACAATCTGATGCAGGTGGTTCCTTTACTGGATAGGAAATATCTGCCCCACCACTGTATTTCCTCCAATGTCAGATCCCTTTGACAGGGTCTCTATTAATGTCAAAAATGTCAAACTCACAGAAGTCCGAACGTTGTAATATCGAACCCATATGTTTGAAATGTGAAAATAGCGAAGCAATGGAACACCAATTTTTTTCCCAGGATAAAAAAATTGGTGGGCTGTTTTCGCGGCTTTGCTATTCCCTCCACTGTGGTGAGATCTCGGAGTTGGTATATTTAAGTAGGGGGTGTGGGAGCACAGCCCCCCACATTGGGGGGTGAAGCCCCCCCACATTAGTTTAAGTTTAAAGTTTATATGTTTTTTTTTTTTTTTTGTAGCGGATCAGTGATTTTTTTCCCTGGGGAAAAAAAATTGCTGTTCTGTGTTTTTGTACTTTTTGGGTTTCGAGCTTCCTGGTTCGATATTACATCGTTCAAACTCCTGTGAGTTCAACGATGTAATATAGACCCCCTCTGACATAGGGTCTGTTGTCAGGTCTACTGGTGTCAGAGTGTCTGATGTAAGTATTTACATATTAGGTATTGCAATAATGGCTAGCTACTGGCTACATAAGCTTCTGCATTTGCAGTATTACTGCAGAGTCATATATCAGTTCGCCCCCTAATAAAGCCAAGTTCAGTTCCAACTGAACCAGAACTGAAAAGTCTATGTAGCTCGACCTGTCAACAGATTCACTTCTCGTAAAAGCAGTAATTTTAGCTTAAAGTCACTCTTGTCAAAGTATATTATAACAAACAGTGATTTTTGCATCATGGCATACCAAGGCACCCTTGCCTGGGGTTCAACCAGTGGCTCTGTCACACCACTGGCACAGGCCTTCCCTGCTGCTCATCCCCAGAGTCCAAAAGTCATGTAGAAAATGGCCTTCTCTGAGGAGGTGGCTTTCAAGAGAACAAAACAGTATCTGACAAAAGACTTAGTATGCAGAACCATAAGCTCAGTATAAGAATGTGTCTAAGAACTGAGACAAAAAGGAAGGACTGGACTCCTCTAGATGATTCAGGGATCACAGAATTTTGAAAGGATGCAAAACAAAGGAAGCTGGGTCATAGGTACAGCACCATATGGCTTATCTACAGTTTGTTAGTGGCTTTTCTGATGAATGGTTTTGGTTCAAAAATTTAAGGTCACAGTGAGTTACACTGCAGTATGTTACATTGTGTGAGCTGATGATGTGCTTTTAAGGAGTTTTTGCTTCTTCTCCACTGTGGTTCAACCACGAAGTTGGTAAATGTAATTTAGGGGGTAAGGGGGGGCAGCCTCATTGTCCCCCTGCAAAAAAGTTTTTTAGTGTTATTTTAAGAGTATTTGGCTCGATGTTTTTGATATTTATCCTTCAAAAGATGATAAGCTGAATCCTATCAGTTGCCTGAGAGGTCCTCCTAGGCTGGTGTTCCCATGACAGACACTTTTAAGGATTTGATTAATATTAAAGGGGAATATGTTCATACTATTAATCTGGTTTCCATGAATCCAGGTAGGTTATTTTCCAATCATAAGAACTGCCATTTTGGGAGAGCATTCCCAAGCCTGTCTACACCGTGTTGGCTACTTGGTCTTGAAAAGAAAAATGAGTCAATCTCCTTAGGCTCAAACCATACAGCCTCTAAACAGAGGAAGTATTTGAGTAAACATGGGAAATTAATTTATGCATCTGACACAATGATCCTGAAGGTGGTAAAATACATAATGCCAATGCTGTACGTCCAGAACAAACTTGTTGACCATACTTGCCAATGTAGCAGGCAAGCTACATTACAATAATAAATGTAATATTTGAAGATTTAAACTTTTAGCCACAACCTCAGGATTCCAGACAAATTCCCACAAAGTCAGATCTGATAATTATTTACTGACATTTTTGGCTTCACTTAACTTTTTAATGAAGAAGTCAAGGAAACCTTCATGGCTGCCCCCCCTTCCTTTGGAGACATTGTCACTAACATGGGATATCAATGAGCACCTGAAAGTAATGCAGGAAAAAGGATAAATCCTTTCAATTGCAGGTGCTATGTTCATCCGCTATAACATACTTTGTTAGGGCATAGAAGAGCTACAGCTGCATTCCAGAGTATTTCATCTTTCAGAGATAATAAAGTAGGTAGTGTTTTTCCTCAAGCAGCTTGTTCAGGTACTTCCTTGAAACAATGACTAGGATTAGGGAGCATTTGTATGACATCAAGAAGAAGGATGTCAACAATACCTTATATAGGCATACATTAAATTGTTCCAATTTAAAAAAAATTCTGTTCTCTATTTTAGAACAAGGTCATTTAAATTTGAGGGGTGGTAATTTTAGAAACTACTTGGAACAGAGAGAAACTAGATGGCAGATTCAACTAAGAGCTGATCAGCCTCTGGGTTTAAATGATGCCATCAATATTAAATGTTTTTTACAAGATCACAGAGTTTACATTAACAAAGTATGTGATAGCAATGGGTGAAGTTTTTTGTATCAACTTCAATTGGTTCTAATTGATGTTAATTAAATGCAATTGTTTTTTTAGTATTTAAATTATGTGGAATTGTAATGCGTTTGATTTTTCTGATGAAGTCTGGATTGACGAAAGCAGATGTTAAAATTAATTTCAGGCTAAAGTGCTGGTCCATTTGGTGTGTTTTTCCATTCAGCTGTGCAGCTGAGCAGTATTTTCAGTTTTGCTTGGATATAAAACATCCTGCAGCACCTATAGAAAGGAATAGAAGAGTAGGGGAATTCCCCATGTATCCTGACCAAACTTCCTCTAGTTAGTATGAAAACCACCTTGCATCTTCCCTGAAAAGGGGTGCTGTTTCAGTGCGACTAAACCAATCAATAAAGACTAAAACAGAAAAAAATAACTTAATAAAATAAATAACATTTACGTTGGACCCATCTTCCCTAGCTAGGAAGTTCACCTGGATGAGCAAATAGCTGAAGGCCTGTGATCACCTATGAAATCTAATGGGCTCATAAACTTACTGGAGAAGAGGATGGTGCTTTTGCAGTTGCAGACTTCAGCTCAGTGGATTCCCAAAGGCTGGGCATCCATTAAAGTGGACAAAACTTTGATATTGTGCAGACAGAATAGTAACCAATATGACATGCCATATCAAGAAGGAATGTGGCTTTGAATATGGGCAGTGTCAATAAATATATTCTTTAAGGTGGAATATACACTGCATGAGTTAAACAGCACAATAGGTAAATGAGCAGAAAGCTATTAGCTTCTGGACAGCCCACACCCACTAGTGTTAGGGAAATATAGCATATTTCCAAGTTTTATGTACTTTTTCATTAATTAAATGTTTGTTAGGTTAACATTTTGTTCTAATACTGGGATTGGTTCATTCAAGTAAGGCATGTCATGAGGTAATGTTTAAATAACTCTAATCTGCATCTCAACTAACTACAGTTCTAACTGGCTTTGTAAGCAGAAGTATACTTGGTATTTGTAAGCAGAAACATACAGTTGTTTATTTGGTATTTGAGAAGCAGAAACATAGCATTTGTTACACATTCTAGCCAGTATCTTACCTAACTATGGTGCTACTTTAACCTGTTACTTAGTACATTGTTAAATTTGTCTGTAATGATCTGCCTAGGCACCGTTTCCTATTCTTTGTGATTCTTTACTCTTCCCCAGACATTTATCTATGTAGCTACTTATTGTACCATTTCTTGTACCAACTCTGTCTTTGATAATCCTTCCATCACTATCTGACTAATATCTTCTACTCTCCTAATTGTCTCCATTTCTTCTAGAACTGTACTACTCACTTTCTGCTCACACTCTTTTTTTCTTTTTTTTGCAGTTTACTCGGGCCATCCACAAGCCTTGGGATTGCACCCCCCCCCACACCGTCTTTGGTTCTGAAGCAATTTTCAGCTAAAGCTCAAATCAGCCCTGGGAAATCTCAACTTGTAAACACAAGCCTTCCAGTAGAAGTAATTATTAGGCGAAAGTCATTGAATTTGTTTCTAACAATTTTCTCATACTTTGTGACCATCTTTATGAGGTGAGCACAACTGCATTGAACTCCATTCAGCTTCTAACTTGGAGAGCTTTAATGAAGTTGGCCACTTGGTAGGAACATACTCTACTAATCCACCCTTCTTACCATAGCTGGGTGGAATTTTTAGTTAAAGCATACTCCCCATTCTATAGATCCAACTTCCCACTCCCTCCTAGGGAAGCTAACCACAGATTAATTATTATTAAATCTTACCTTACCTACAGGCTAAGCTACCTTCTTGCTCAGTCAATCTCTTGCTGTTACTAATAGGTTTCTGCAGCTTTAGGTTCTCTTGCTCTAGCCTGCTCCGCTCCCCTCCCTGCCCCCAAATTCCACCCACCCCCATTACTCCTACACTTATAGCCGATATATCCCCACCCCCTCCACAACAGCCTATTACCATCCCTCAGTCATCAGACCCACTCCCACTTCCACTCCACACCCTCCACCTCACAACCTCCTCTGTACACCCCACCCACACCATGCAAGACACACTAGGACTACTACTACTAACGCTATCTTGCACTGCATCCATACACTCTAACATACCAATAAACACTACTTACCACATAACACACAAACACCCACACACACACACAACCTCACACAAATATAGTAATATGCTCCACACTATTTAACAACAACTCATTACTTTACATACAGAAAACAGCAATCACACTACCTCACAAAAGGTTAACAGTACCCAAAAAACACATAGATATAGCCTGTGCCATAAAACTCACACTATTCCTCAGAAAACGGCTACTAATCTCAGGGGACATACACCCCAGCCCAGGACCAAGCAACCCAATCCTATCCCAGAAACACAAGTCAGACCTACTTATTATCAATATAAACACACGTAGCATATCCAACAAACGACATGACTATCACGCATTCATATCCCACTACTCCCCAGACATACTAACCGTTACAAAGACCAGGCTAAAACCTGCCACAGAAAATGAAGAAATTCTTCCCCCAGGCTATAACATCCTAAGGCAAGATAGAGGTACCAAAAAGGGAGGTGGAGTTGCAATCATATTTAAAAATACACTCAACCTCCAACCTCTAAAAACCCCACTTCCCAAATTCCGGAATGCAGAGCCATTAGGCTCCGTTATGTCCCTTAAAAACAAAACGAGAATCAACATCCTCTGTAGTTATATTCCTCCAGGAAATAACTCACCTATAATAGAAGAGATACTACAATGGGCCGCAATCAACCTACCCAAAGAAACCATCCTGCTATCAACATCCTCTGCAGTTATATTCCTCCAGGAAATACCTCACCTATAACAGGAGAGATACTCACCTATAAAAGAAGAGATACTACAATGGGCCGCAATCAACCTACCCCAAGAAACCATCCTGATATCAACATCCTCTGCAGTTATATTCCTCCAGGAAATACCTCACATATACCAGGAGAGATACTCCAATGGGCCACAATCAACCTACCCCAAACACCATCCTGCTATCAACATCCTCTGTAGTTATATTCCTCCAGAAAATAACTCAACTATAATAAAAGAGATACTACAATGGGCCACAATCAACCTACTTCAAGAAACCATCCTGATATCAACATCCTCTGTAGTTATATTCCTCCAGGAAATAACTCACCTATAATAGAAGAGATACTACAATGGGCCACAATCAACCTACCCCAAGAAACCATCCTGATATCAACATCCTCTGTAGTTATATTCCTCCAGGAAACAACTCACCTATAATAGAAGAGATACTACAATGGGCCGCAATCAACCTACCCCAAGAAACCATCCTGCTATCAACATCCTCTGCAGTTATATCCCTCCAGGAAATAACTCACCTATAATAGAAGAGATACTACAATGGGCCACAATCAACCTACCCCAAGAAACCATCCTGCTATCAACATCCTCTGTAGTTATATTCCTCCAGGAAATAACTCCCCTATAATAGAAGAGATACTACAATGGGCCACAATCAACCTACCCCAAGAAACCATCCTGATATCAACATCCTCTGCAGTTATATTCATCCAGGAAATAACTCAACTATAACAGAAGAGATACTACAATGGGCCACAATCAACCTACCCCAAGAAACCATCCTGATATCAACATCCTCTGTAGTTATATTCCTCCAGGAAATAACTCACCTATAATAGAAGATATACTACAATGGGCCACAATCAACCTACCCCAAGAAACCATCCTGCTATCAACATCCTCTGTAGTTATATTCCTCCAGGAAATAACTCACCTATAATAGAAGAGATACTACAATGGGCCACAATCAACCTACCCCAAGAAACCATCCTGATATCAACATCCTCTGTAGTTATATTCCTCCAGGAAATAACTCACCTATAATAGAAGAGATACTACAATGGGCCACAATCAACCTACCCCAAGAAACCATCCTGCTATCAACATCCTCTGTAGTTATATTCCTCCAGGAAATAACTCACCTATAATAGAAGAGATACTACAATGGGCCACAATCAACCTACCCCAAGAAACCATCCTGATATCAACATCCTCTGTAGTTATATTCCTCCAGGAAATAACTCACCTATAATAGAAGAGATACTACAATGGGCCACAATCAACCTACCCCAAGAAACCATCCTGCTATCAACATCCTCTGTAGTTATATTCCTCCAGGAAATAACTCACCTATAATAGAAGAGATACTACAATGGGCCACAATCAACCTACCCCAAGAAACCATCCTGCTATCAACATCCTCTGAAGATATATTCCTCCAGGAAATAACTCACCTATAATAGAAGAGATACTACAATGGGCCACAATCAACCTACCCCAAGAAACCATCCTGCTATCAACATCCTCTGTAGTTATATTCCTCCAGGAAATAACTCACCTATAATAGAAGAGAAACTACAATGGGCCACAATCAACCTACCCCAAGAAACCATCCTGCTATCAACATCCTCTGTAGTTATATTCCTCCAGGAAATAACTCACCTATAATAGAAGAGATACTACAATGGGCCACAATCAACCTACCCCAAGAAACCATCCTGCTATCAACATCCTCTGTAGTTATATTCCTCCAGGAAATAACTCACCTATAATAGAAGAGATACTACAATGGGCCACAACCAACCTACCCCAAGAAACCATCCTGATATCACCATCCTCTGTAGTTATATTCCTCCAGGAAATAACTCACCTATAATAGAAGAGATACTACAATGGGCCACAATCAACCTACCCCAAGAAACCATCCTGCTATCAACATCCTCTGTAGTTATATTCCTCCAGGAAATAACTCACCTATAATAGAAGAGATACTACAATGGGCCACAATCAACCTACCCCAAGAAACCATCCTGCTATCAACATCCTCTGTAGTTATATTCCTCCAGGAAATAACTCACCTATAATAGAAGAGATACTACAATGGGCCACAATCAACCTACCCCAAGAAACCATCCTGATATCAACATCCTCTGTAGTTATATTCCTCCAGGAAATAACTCACCTATAATAGAAGAGATACTACAATGGGCCACAATCAACCTACCCCAAGAAACCATCCTGCTATCAACATCCTCTGTAGTTATATTCCTCCAGGAAATAACTCACCTATAATAGAAGAGATACTACAATGGGCCACAATCAACCTACCCCAAGAAACCATCCTGCTATCAACATCCTCTGTAGTTATATTCCTCCAGGAAATACCTCACCTATAATAGAAGAGATACTACAATGGGCCACAATCAACCTACCCCAAGAAACCATCCTGATATCAACATCCTCTGTAGTTATATTCCTCCAGGAAATAACTCACCTATAATAGAAGAGATACTACAATGGGCCACAATCAACCTACCCCAAGAAACCATCCTGATATCAACATCCTCTGTAGTTATATTCCTCCAGGAAATAACTCACCTATAATAGAAGAGATACTACAATGGGCCACAATCAACCTACCCCAAGAAACCATCCTGCTATCAACATCCTCTGTAGTTATATTCCTCCAGGAAATAACTCACCTATAATAGAAGAGATACTACAATGGGCCACAATCAACCTACCCCAAGAAACCATCCTGATATCAACATCCTCTGTAGTTATATTCCTCCAGGAAATAACTCACCTATAATAGAAGAGATACTACAATGGGCCACAATAAACCTACCCCAAGAAACCATCCTGCTATCAACATCCTCTGTAGTTATATTCCTCCAGGAAATAACTCACCTATAATAGAAGAGATACTACAATGGGCCACAATCAACCTACCCCAAGAAACCATCCTGATATCAACATCCTCTGTAGTTATATTCCTCCAGGAAATAACTCACCTATAATAGAAGAGATACTACAATGGGCCACAATCAACCTACCCCAAGAAACCATCCTGCTATCAACATCCTCTGTAGTTATATTCCTCCAGGAAATAACTCACCTATAATAGAAGAGATACTACAATGGGCCACAATCAACCTACCCCAAGAAACCATCCTGCTATCAACATCCTCTGTAGTTATATTCCTCCAGGAAATAACTCACCTATAATAGAAGAGATACTACAATGGGCCACAATCAACCTACCCCAAGAAACCATCCTGCTATCAACATCCTCTGTAGTTATATTCCTCCAGGAAATAACTTACCTATAATGGAAGAGATACTACAATGGGCCACAATCAACCTATAGCAAGAAACCATCCTGCTATCAACATCCTCTGTAGTTATATTCCTCCAGGAAATAACTCACCTATAATAGAAGAGATACTACAATGGGCCACAATCAACCTACCCCAAGAAACCATCCTGCTATCAACATCCTCTGTAGTCATATTCCTCCAGGAAATAACTCACCTATAATAGAAGAGATACTACAATGGGCCACAATCAACCTACCCCAAGAAACAGTCCTGCTATCAACATCCTCTGTAGTTATATTCCTCCAGGAAATAACTCACCTATAATAGAAGAGATACTACAATGGGCCACAATCAACCTACCCCAAGAAACCATCCTGCTATCAACATCCTCTGTAGTTATATTCCTCCAGGAAATAACTCACCTATAATAGAAGAGATACTACAATGGGCCACAATCAACCTACCCCAAGAAACCATCCTGCTATCAACATCCTCTGTAGTTATATTCCTCCAGGAAATAACTCACCTATAATAGAAGAGATACTACAATGGGCCACAATCAACCTACCCCAAGAAACCATCCTGCTATCAACATCCTCTGTAGTTATATTCCTCCAGGAAATAACTCACCTATAATAGAAGAGATACTACAATGGGCCAGAATCAACCTACCCCAAGAAACCATCCTGCTATCAACATCCTCTGTAGTTATATTCCTCCAGGAAATAACTCACCTATAATAGAAGAGATACTACAATGGGCCACAATCATCAACCTACCCCAAGAAACCATCCTGCTATCAACATCCTCTGTAGTTATATTCCTCCAGGAAATAACTCACCTATAATAGAAGAGATACTACAATGGGCCACAATCAACCTACCCCAAGAAACCATCCTGATATCAACATCCTCTGTAGTTATATTCCTCCAGGAAATAACTCACCTATAATAGAAGAGATACTACAATGGGCCACAATCAACCCACCCCAAGAAACCATCCTGCTATCAACATCCTCTGTAGTTATATTCCTCCAGGAAATAACTCACCTATAATAGAAGAGATACTACAATGGGCCACAATCAACCTACCCCAAGAAACCATCCTGCTATCAACATCCTCTGCAGTTATATTCCTCCAGGAAATAACTCCCCTATAATAGAAGAGATACTACAATGGGCCACAATCAACCTACCCCAAGAAACCATCCTGATATCAACATCCTCTGTAGTTATATTCCTCCAGGAAATAACTCACCTATAATAGAAGAGATACTACAATGGGCCACAATCAACCTACCCCAAGAAACCATCCTGCTATCAACATCCTCTGTAGTTATATTCCTCCAGGAAATAACTCACCTATAACAGAAGAGATACTACAATGGGCCACAATCAACCTACCCCAAGAAACCATCCTGATATCAACATCCTCTGTAGTTATATTCCTCCAGGAAATAACCCACCTATAATAGAAGAGATACTACAATGGGCCACAATCAACCTACCCCAAGAAAACATCCTGATATCAACATCCTCTGTAGTTATATTCCTCCAGGAAATAACTCACCTTTAACAGAAGAGATACTACAATGGGCCACAATCAACCTACCCCAAGAAAACATCCTGATAGCAACATCCTCTGCAGTTATATTCCTCCAGGAAATAACTCACCTATAATAGAAGAGATACTACAATAGGCCACAATCAGCCTACCCCAAGAAACCATCCTGCTATCAACATCCTCTGTAGATATATTCCTCCAGGAAATAACTCACCTATAATAGAAGAGATACTACAATGGGCCGCAATCAACCTACCCCAAGAAACCAGCCTGCTATCAACATCCTCTGTAGTTATATTCCTCCAGGAAATAACTCGCCTATAATAGAAGAGATACTACAATAGGGCCACAATTAACCTACCCCAAGAAACCATCCTGATATCAACATCCTCTGTAGTTATATTCCTCCAGGAAATAACTCACCTATAATAGAAGGAATGTTACAATGAGCTACAATCAACCTACCCCAAGAAACCATCCTGCTATCAACATCCTCTGTAGTTATATTCCTCCAGGAAATAACTCCCCTATAATAGAAGAGATACTACAATGGGCCACAATCATCCTACCCCAAGAAACCATCCTGCTATCAACATCCTCTGTAGTTATATTCCTCCAGGAAATAACTGACCTATAATAGAAGAGATACTACAATGGGCCACAACCAACCTACCCCAAGAAACCATCCTGCTATCAACATCCTCTGCAGTTATATTCCTCCAGGAAATAACTCACCTATAATAGAGGAGATACTACAATAGGCCACAATCAACCTACCCCAAGAAACCATCCTGATATCAACATCCTCTGTAGTTATATTCCTCCAGGAAATAACTCACCTATAATAGAAGAGATACTACAATGGGCCACAATCAACCTACCCCAAGAAACCATCCTGCTAGGCGACCTAAACTTAAACAGGCTAGCCTGCAACTCCAACAACCCCTCAAACCATATTAACTTATTTGGATTCTCACAACTAATCCAAGAACTCACCAGAGTAGACAAAAAAATCCAATAGACCCTCCATTCTAAATTGGACATTAGTTAATATTCCCACAGAAAATTATCATGCGGGCTGCTTACCTGATACACTGAGTGACCACTGCCCCACATTCCTCCCTCGTAAACAGGCAAAAATACCCAAACCCATGCTATTCAAGGAGACTAGGGATGAGCACAAAGTAAATCCACAAACTCTTAACAGTATACTCCAGCAACAGGACTGGAATCCACTAAAAACTCTGTCTTTAGACCAGGCAGTTGATTTTTTTAATACTACTTTTGTGAATGTACTAAATATACTAGCCCCCATCAGGAAACTCAGGAGTAAAGTTAACTATGTCCCATGGCTAAATAGGACAACAAATGCCTTAATAAAAGCCAGAGACAATGCCTGGAAAAACTGGAAAAAGAATAAGACTATCCAAGAAGGACAGAAATATCAAGAACTACAAAATAAGGCCAAAACCCAAACAAAAGTAGATAAAAAGAACTACTTCTTAGACATCCAAAACAAGCACTCTACAAACCCCCAAAAGTTCTGGCAGGCCATCAGTACCCTTATAAAGTTGGGAAAAACCACCACCCCATCTCCCAACAACAATTCTAATAATGATAGCATAGCTTCAGAATTCAACCATCACTTCACAAAATCTATCCTCACACTATCTATCCAACTGTCCAACAAGAACACTAATACCACCTCAACTGTAGAGCAAACTAAGATACCCACCTTCACACTCTCACCTGTACCAACCTCTTCAATTAAAAAGCTATTCTCTAAACTAAAACCCAGCACACTTGCAGCAGACGGTTTACCCACAATTTTTTTAAAATTAGCTGCAGAAACACTAGGCTACCCTGTCTCAATTCTTATAAACTGCTTTATACAAGAAACCTACATACCCTATCTATGGAAAGTGTCACATATACTTCCCCTTCACAAAAGCGGAAACTCCTATGAACTATCAAACTATTGGTCAGTTTCTATGTTGTCCCCCCTGTGCAAGCTTCTGGAGAAATGTATTCACACCCAGGTAATGCACTTCTTATCCTCACATAACCTCCTCTCCCCCACACAGCATGGTTTCCACCCAAACCATAGCACAACCACTGCTCTACTCTCCTTAACCAATCAGATTAGCCATCTAAGAAACAACAACAAATTTGTCTCAGCCATATTCCTAGATCTATCAAAAGCATTGATATGGTCTCCCACAACCTACTCTTAGACACTCTGCCAACCTCATCCTTCGCCCGTCTACTACTTCATGGTTTCTCTGACAGAAAACAATCAGTTAAATGGCAAAGTACACTATCTCCTCTATTACCAACTACTATAGGCGTCCCACAAGGATCAATACTGGGTCCTCTACTATTCAACATTTTCGCCAACAAACTACATACCTCCACCCTGCATGTATCACTTATACAGTACGCAGATGACTCCACCCTAATCTGCTCAGCCCCATCCATAGCCACTCTTCAAAAGCTCACCCAAGAATCCTTCTGCTCTGTGGAACAATGGATTTCCAATATCCAACTCATTCTAAACCCCAGCAAAATCAAATTACTCCTTTTTAGTTATTTATTTATTTATTTCGCATTTGTTAACCGGGTTGGTCCAGCTGGGTAAGAATTTACCCTTTTTCAGCGGAGACCTGAGGGGAAAAGCCCCAAACAGACATACAAATACATGCAAATAGAGACAAATTAACAATATTAAAGAGCAAAACAATCTTATGGATACAATGGATAAGAAGAACATAATGTACTCAATGGAATAGTACATAGCTACATATACAAAAAGTGTAATAATAGGTTGTAACAGGAGAAACAACAATAATAAATCCAGCAGGTAAGCAGGAAGGAAGTTAAGGTTGTAGGTAATATAATGAAAAGAAACGAGGTATAATTACATTAGTGGCTAGAAGAAGAAATGTGTAAGTGCAGGGGTTTCA
The DNA here is from genome assembly GCF_019279795.1 of Protopterus annectens. Taxonomy (NCBI): domain Eukaryota; kingdom Metazoa; phylum Chordata; order Ceratodontiformes; family Protopteridae; genus Protopterus; species Protopterus annectens. Next base: position 1,533,681,399 of record NC_056729.1, read on the forward strand.
GAATTGAGGGAAAGTAGAGTGAGAGTAAAAAGTAGAGAGGGGTGACTGCACAAGGGACCGTAGGTCAGAAGAGGGAATGGGGCAAAAGAAGATAGTAGTAGAGGAGGGATGTAGTGAACTAGAGGGAGGGTACAGAAACCTACCTTCACTATCACCTCCAAAAACGGGACCACAATCTCCCCCTCAACTCACACTAAGCTGCTCGTGGTTGAACTAGATAACAATCTAAACTTTAATGTCTATATCTCACAAACCATCACAAAGGTACATAAGAAACTAGGAACCCTATACAAACACAAACAGTTCCTATCAGATGAGCTAGAATCACCTTAGCCCAAACCCACCTCTTGTCTATCTTAACATATGCATCACCAATCCTAATTCATATCAGGAAAATAGACCTAAATAAACTAGAGTCATGTTGCAATACAACTGCAAAGTTCGCTAACAAATCCACTTTTAGAAGTCATCACTGTCTTGCCCTGAAGCAACTACAATGGTTAGAACTCACGCAGCTAATTAGCTATCACTAATTAGTCCTCACCTTCAGCATAAGGAACCCTCAGAAAACCCCAGCCCTACACCAACTTCTAAACCAATATTCTGCAAATCGCCCTCTATGCTCATCCAACAAAACCCTGCTCTGCATAACCAAAGCCAATAATACTTCAGGGGAAATGTCTGTTCTCCCACACCATTGCTACGGAATGGATTAACCTCCCCCAAAGTATTTCCTCTGCACCATCCAGCTCACTTTTCAAGAAATCACTAAAGTCACACCTCTTGCAATCATGGCTCTGTCCCTGTATCACATAAAATCTTTTCTGCTCTCCTCCTAACTTGCCACACCTCATCTCCTCACTGCTTACCTCAGCTATTCTGTACTACTCAAATACTCCCTATCAGGAACTACTATCCTGCAAACTATTTCTCACACTATGACATATCTCCCGAATAGCATTAGTATACAGATTTCATTCCTTCATTTTTATGCTTTGTACTACTACCAATAGGGAATTCAAAGTTTTGCTATCTATATACCAAGCTTGCTCAAATCAAAATCTCCTAGACTGTATATATGCCACTGTATAGGACTTTTCTGTCATTCGTGAATTATATGTCGTCATATAAAGACATGGAGCTCTGATTGTATGCATGCCGCTGTACAGAATTTTTTTTGTCATTTGTTGTATTTGTACCATTATGTTATAGAGCTTTTCTCCCCGGGCCTCTGCTGTAAATGGACCTTGTTCCAGTTGGACTTTCCCAGTAAACAAATGTAAAATAAATAAATAAATAAATAACTGAAATTAACTTTGTGGACCAGTTCTGATGAAGTTCTTTTTTTTTGGGAACAAAAGTGCTGAAATGGTAGAGTAAACATTTATTGTGGCCTTGTGTGTATGAGGTGATTTTGTCTGTTTTACTTAATTAACCATTAACGTTGACTGCTGATCCTCCATTGACCTTTCTGTTTCTGGACATCAGCCATGTAATGTTCTCTTCTTGGGTATCTTAAAATCATCAGTTGTAATGGAAAGAATTTGCCCAGTTCTTGAATTTGCTAGTTTAAGGTCATCCACGGAGTAGTTGGTTCCAATGGATGGCTAAAGGTCATCTACTAGATACTGTTAACTGCAGTGATTCTCTAAAGGCTGCCCACTGTTTACTGGACAGCTGAAGGTTATTTCTTGGCTGCTCTGATCCTGTGCCTGGATAGAGGGAAACAACAGATATTAAAAAAATGCATTGTACATGTAGATGGGGAAAACAGGCTTGCTTTGGACATAACAGACCTATTAGAATAAGTCATCTCAAGAATCATTACTTTACCAAATCAGATGGGAAGACATACAAAATACAACCTACGGCATACTTGTTAACTATGTAGTCATCGTTTCATCTTGAAGGTCCCTTTCAGGGCACTGGAGAAATGAAACAGTTGCATTTGGCATTGACTGATGATCTAAACCAGCTGCATACTGGCCAACCACAGTTAAAATTCCATAAATTTAAAAACGATTATTTAAAATTAAACCAGTGATGTATTCAGTTTATACCTCATAATGTCACAACTTCAAGAGGCAAGATTTATAAACTGTTTTGTTAAGACTTGGTAAATTGCTGGCATTCAAATAGAGCAGCCACCACAATTCTCTTTTCTTAATAATCTCACTCCAGGGCCCCTCTCATAGGTATATTCACATGCCTTCCTATCCTTTTTGCCAATGTAAAATACAGGGCATAAATGACATTTAGCTATTTAATGTACTTAAGAGTTACAAAGGAAATAGCCCCTTGCATTTATTACTCTAGTATCTTTGTCTACACTATCTCTAACCAAGAGGTACTTGCATTGATTACATTAGCCACATTTATAAGTCAACTGCTTCCTATTATGGGACATCAAACTGCTTTTACCATTACTATTCAAAATTTAAAACATTTGGCTTTCTTGTATATGACCATCAGCTTCATTCCCAACTTCTCCCCCAATTCACTAGAAGTATTGAAAAGCCCTTAATTCTTCCCCAAAATATCAGCGACAAATTCACTATCAAGTTTGCAAGTAGTCACAAAAACATCTGATTTCTTTTTTATTATTTTTAAAGAGGAAGACCCAATATTATCAACCCCAATGTCAGCAATTAATGGGTAATAAACACCAGTCTCCTTTTACCAATGACCTCTTCCAATACTGGATCCAAAAATATACGAGAATAACCTCTCTTTATAAAAATATCCATCAATATATCACACTCACTAGTGAAAGTGTCAAATTCTGACGCCATCTGGGCAAGACACACCAACTGACCTTTCACTACTGCTTTTTTCTGATGTCTCAGATGTCAGTTACTATAATGGAGAAATGGGGTTAGAGTATGTGGGTTTGCTATAAACATGTTTGAAATTAACTTATCATTAATGGTGTCCTTTGATACCTTGCCATCCAGATAGGAAAATAGAATATTTGCTCACCATATATGTGAGCTGAAAAAAATAGATGTAGAATTAATATAACTAACAAATTGATCTATCCTCTCCTCATGAACAACCCGCAAAATAACTATATTGTCTATATATATTATATTTAAGACCATGACTCACTGACAAATTGACAGCTGACAATATAGAGATGCTCCCAGTGTGCATTCACTAAGGCTGCAAATAGCAGGGAGCAGGCAGCACCCATGGCTAGACCAGATCTCTGCTTGAAAAGTTGCTCCTCAAAATATTATAAAATTATTCACCAACACCACTTCCACATGAGAGACCAGTGTTGACATCCCCAGTGGAAATGTCCATAGATCTAAAAAAACAGTTCTGGAACCATTCCAAACCAATTGTATATGGTATAACCACAAACAAATCCTTGACATCAACTGTAAGAAACACCAAATTATCATTATATCCAAGATCTCTAAATCTACATACAAATCTCAAAAATCTCTACATAAGTGAGGAATTTTAGTCATGCCATCTTTTAAACTAAAATCAAAATCTTGTCAATAAAATATGTTTTTGACTTGCCCGAGCGTACTAAAGGACACATGGGTGAGTTCTAGATATCTTTGTAAATTTCAAGAATTCCAAACATAGTGCCTATTAGTAGTTTATCATTAGACATATAAAAATATGCATCTAACCTTATTTGAGCCTGCATTCCCTTATCTGCCAATAATACATTAATTCTATTGTAAGAAATATTAACTTCATTAATTGATACCTCCAAATGCACTTTGCCGTAAAGCAGGCAATTCATCCTATTAATATAATCTATTTTGTCAATAATAACCAAATCACCCCTCTCATCTGGTTTCATAATTCTTAAAATGCATTCCACAAAGATTTTGCAATATTTCACATTCATCCTTCGTCATAAGTATGAACGAGATAAATAACAACTCAACAAATATCTAATCTTGCTGGAGTAAAAACACTGTTGGTGTAAACCCTTCTCATGACCAAACAAAACATCTCGTTGAATAAAGATACATTTGAAATTCAGTTTTCTAATGAACTATTTGAACTCCATGAGAATGTCAGTCACCAGTGCTCTTCTTGTAAGTACAAATATACCTCCCTTTTCCAATAAGATGGCACATTCTTGACCCAGACAACAGTTAGTATTGTTGTAAATCCTAGCGTTACCATACTGATTACTACTAATGTTTGGGCTGCCAATGATGTCAGTCATAACCATATCAGATCCTGATGGTCCCTATCTATGTTAACGTCTGCCAGTTGAAGGACTGACTAGCTCTCTCCCTCGCCAAGTGTTGTCCCTGCCAATTATAGTTAAAAAAGTTTGCAGTCTGAAACCAGTGTTGTTGGTTCTGTTGTGACTGTTCATTGTTCTAAATGGGCTGCATCAGCACCAACACTTCTACCTCCAACTTTATTCACTGTATTTACATCATTTAATTCACTGACTGTATCAGAATTGTACATATCAGAACAGTCAGTGGTACCCTGTGGCTGGGGCTAGGGTAAGCCTTCACCTTTGAATAATCATATCCATGTCTTTACAATTTCTGTTCTCTCCAGTTCTTGATTTCATCACATGATTTATCCATTTGCCTAAAAATACTATCAAAACACATTTGCATTGATTACAATGGCCAGATTTATACTTTGTACTGCTTTCTACTATAGGACTCTTGAAGTTGCAACATTGAGGCATAAACTGAACACGTTATTGATTTAATTTTAAATATTCCTTTTGTGGAAATATAAATTTTCTGGAAATATGGCAGATTTCCAAGTTTTTGTCTGTGTTTTATGTACTTTTTCATTAATTAAATATTAATTAGATGAACATTTCATTTGAATACTGGGATTGGTTCAATCAAGTAAGGGACATCATTAGGTAATGTTTAAATAACTGCAATTAACTCTGTGGGCCAGCTCTGATGAAGTTCATTTGTTTTGGAATGAAAGAGATAAACTAGTGGAATAATGTTTAGTGTGACCTTGAATGTATGGGGTGTTGTTTGTTTTTAAGTCTTTGGAGTTTACCTAGTAGTGCCATTTTTTTACTTATTACATTTAAGGATGTGCACTGTGGTGAGTGTGGAAGAGAGGTGAAGAAGAGAGTACAGGCAGGATTGAGTGGGGGAAGAAGAGTGTCAAGAGTGATTTGTGACAGATGAGTACCAGTAAGAGTAAAAGGGAAGGTCTACAAGAGGGTAGTGAGACCAGCTATGTTATATGGATTGGAGACGGTGGCATTGACAAAAAGGCAGGAGTCAGAGCTGGACGTGGCAGAGTTAAAGATGCTAAGATTTGCACTGGGTATGACAAGGGTGGGCAGGATTAGGAATAAGTATATTAGAGGGTCAGCCCAGGTTGGAAGGTTTGGAGACAAAGCCAGAGAGGCTAGATTACATTGGTGTGGACATGTGCTGAGGAGGGATGCTGAGTATATTGGGAAAAGATGCTAAGGATGAAGGTAACAGGAAAAGAGGAAGGTCTAAGATAAGGTTTATGGATGTGGTGAGAGAGGACATGCAGGTAGTTGGTGTGACAGAGCAAGACGCAGTGGACAGGAAGAAATGGAAACAGATGATCCGCTGTGGAGACCTCTAACGGGAACAGCCGAAAGAAGATGATGACTGTGGTAATAGCCAGCATGCTAGCAGAGTACTTTCCATGACAACCAACACCTTGGTTTCAATAACAGCCTAAATCATCAGGAAAAAAGGCCCAGAAGAGAGATGCCAAGTGCTGTCATTCCCTTGAGTGAAAACGTTAAAAAAAATGCAGTTTCAGAGGTCAGAGTTATGGTAATATGATTCACCTGAACAGAGACTATATAGTTTGTGTGTGTGTGTGTTCATGCTTCTATACCTGTGGAAATAAAACTAAGTCATGGACACTGCTGAAGAACTTGAAGATGTAAAGGGGGTGGGGCGGGAAAGGTGATTTCACATCAAAAGTTTCCTAATGTACACGAAGATGAACCTTTGCCATATAACCCATGGCACAAACATCTTACAATAGAGGCTAGCACAGAAATGACTGGTACCAAAGTCAGATTAAAACTCAGTGCCAAGAAATGCATAGGTTCATAGGTGTGTATTAGGCTAATGGTCTGGAGCCTTTACAAGCCTAGCCCATTGAAGTGCCCTGACATCGTGCCACCCGATGTTAGTTCCCAGTGCCTCTATCAAGTAGAGCCACTGGAGTGATCCCAGGGGTGAACTTTCTATTTCCCATCCACTCATTAAGATTTCTCTTGAAGAAGGTCAGTCAGGTGCTCTGCTTGACTTGTATGGGAAGTCTATTACAGAGCATATAGTGTCTTTTGGGAAAATGGCCACTCAGGCTAATTAATCCATCAATAAGACACACCTAAATGCTGACCCAGTAGTAAGGGATCTGGAAACATATATAGACAGTAATATGGCCTTTTGACCAACATGTGGCCAAAGTAGTAAGAAAATTCTTTGTCACCCAACATATAAGTAGGAGTATGGCATCCAGATACAAGGACATCATAGAGCTACATTATTCGGACTTATCAGATCCATCATTAAGTGTAATACCCTCTTCGGCATGTGCCTGACCAGACATGCTGTACGCAACAGTCGGAACACCTACAAAGGCTCCTTACCAGGAGAATCTAAGGTATAAACACATTGTCCTATATGGATCACCTTAACCGACATACTCCCTCTAATGAACATCCATGTTACATGGAAACACAATTGGGTTGGATTGTGCAGCTCGGCTTATAAAGGCCCTGGTGGTCGCTTGACTAATATGATCCAATCATTCTACGGGATCATCCAAAGATGATCTCACCATAAAAGCAAGAAATGTCAGACTGTTTAAACATTTCAATAACAAAGATAGTATGCCGGATGGATATGGGGGTAGACTATGATTAAGCCCTCCACAGCATTTGGGTAAATCAGTGGCGGTGGAGGAAGACAACTTCAGAATTAAGTTCTGAGGAAATGGCTGCTTTGAGAATAAACAAATGAGAATAAGCAAAAAAAAAAAAAAAAAACATGAATGCCAGTAATTTAAATGTGTTTCATTACATGTTTTGTCATATTTATTGTATTTATTGGACATCATATAAATCTGAGTTGTTCAGTCTGAAGTCAAAATGTATGTGAATATGTATAATTTCAGCAGTGATCAGTTTTGACTACCCTTTTCCATGTGCTATTGATAGTAATGTGAGCTGAACCTGAGTGCTCTGCTCAGCACTGTAATAAGAAGAAAATGTGCATATAACTTTAAACACAGAGAGCTGACTGTTGTACCAAAATTAAATTCAGATTTCCAGTTGTCTAGCATTGACATTGTCACTGAAGTACAATTAATAAGAAAGTAAGTAGAGCAGCTGGAAATGCGTCTGTGCCTGGCGCTGCTGTGAAAGGAACCGTGTACTGAACGCTCCCCCTTGTGGCAATACCTGTACTTGCAGGTTATCTGGTTCAGCTTTAACACAGCATTTTTTTTAATTTTGCATAGCTCTCAGATTCTTTGCTCAAGAAACAGGGACAAGATACCAAATTAACAGAGCAAAAGGTTTTATATCAAAACACATAAGTGAAATATGTACCTTATGGGAATGTTGGCAAAGAGGAGCTATGCTTTTAACAAAGGCATGGCAGCAGGAAATATATTTCTGGACAGGAAGGTAACTAGGAGTAGGGCAACAGCAGAGTCAGGTGCATTGTGGATGCTGATTTAGTTGACTATAAAAGTATTTGTTGTCTTCTGCAAGTATTGCCTGTTGTGGAATGGAGTTCCACAGTTTTTAAACATAGAAAAATAAAGTGCATCTCCAGAAGAGTTTTTTGAAATAATTATAGCTAGCAGAGTTTTGCAACTAAAGCATAGTGTTCTTTTTATTGCTGCATGGTTGTAATATTTTTTTAGAGGCAACTGTATAGCTTGTAGATAAGCTTGTGGCCAGTAGTGAGTCATGAACAGGTTAGCTGATTTTAGATAATTTAGGTCATTTAGGGCTGTGTAGAGGTGGGCTTTATGAGGTGAATGTGCAGTAAATTTGGCTATTTTACTACAGCAAGCATGATAGCACAAAATGTGCATGTGTTCAAATGCATTCAGTGAAGTATTTATTTTGAAGGGCAAATGTAGCCATTGCTTACTTTTCAACATGATGGGTATTTCAAGACTTCAGCGTTTTTTTGTTTTTTTTTAATTTTGTATGTCCCCGGTGCAGATCATTAAGGCTATGTGCTGGTAACAGGTATTTTAGAGTCTGATCCTCTCTTCTTCTATTCATTTATTATGTAATGCAGAGCAAGTCATTTAATCCGGTATTAATGACAAGTTGTATCTGAATATGATTCCATGTGGATCAGTTCTCTACCCTGGTAAACAAATACAAGTAAAATAAAATAAAACAATAAAATAAGACTGAAACATTTTATGCATATAGTAATCTGTGAGGGCAAAACAGTCTTAAATGGGAAACAGACTTCTCTAGCTGTATGACTCTTTACACTGAACCTGATCTGCTACTTCATGGTTTGTTGAGGGGGGTGTCTAGGTGTTTGCAATTTTCATAATTCAAGAGCGAGCTCACAGTCTCATCAAAATGTGAAACAGTTTGAAATGAAAGTGCTTCAACAAGATATAGTACTACACTATATGTGATCACTTCATTCTGATTTTTAAACAGGAACCAGCAACAACCCCCGGCTCCCCCAAAAATTTTACTACAACTCACCAACTCAGAAATGTAATATTAAATATAGGTGGTGAGCTGACACTTCATTTACTAAATTATTAACCACCTGCCATTACTAATTGGCCAGAAGTCACTAACATTTCATATTTCATTCTCAGAAATTGGTGGAGTCTGTGTGCAATGCTTTTGTAGAACTATCATTGATAAAATTGACAGGGAACACGTTTAGTATGTCATCTCACCACAGCAGCATACGCTGTTACTGTACTTTTGTCTATGTACTGTGGAAAGGTTTGATCGTAAATGTACCAATATGCTTCCAGAGTATCATATCAACAGTTTCATTATCACATCATCTAAAACACAATGGCTCTTTTTTATTACAGCAATTAGGCAGCTTGGTCACACGTATGCAGGGATTACAGCTGAAAGTAAAACAGGATTAAGAAAATGATACCAGAAATACATAATTAAGACATACAGTACATTCATTCTAAGGATGCGTGGGAACCCCAGCTAGACATGGAGAAAAGTGAATATTCCTAAAGGCATTTGGGTGACATGACATAGTTGCCATCTTGAAGATATTGCAAGAGATTGCTAGAAGTGCAAGAAAAGATACGCACGCCAGTTTTGCTATGCTACAAAACCTTGAAGGTTCCTACTTATATTTTACCTGTTCTCCTCATACCCTCTGTCAATGTTTGCCACTTTGTGATATTCCATGTATTTTACCTGTGCAATACTTGCAATTACCCACATGCCCTGCAACCAGAAGTGACTAAGTAATAAAAAAGTTACTTGCGGCCCTGTAATCAAACTACAATAACAGCACATATGCTGAATGACTCATGACCTTTCACTGTGAAACTCAGACATCTCATTTAGAGAGAACACATAAACATAATATTCATTCAGTATAGTCTGTACACCAGTTGTTAGACATAGGCATAATCCACTGCCAGCATGTTACAACATGTAAAAGGGATGGCACTCACAAACCTGTAGGTAGTCTAAATCATTTTCCTTGTGCTCAGCACAAACATTTCATTACTTTTTGCATCATAACACATCATCACTACAATACTTGGTATCCTTGCACAAAGGAAAGAAGTTGTACAAAGTAAATTGTGCAGATATTACTTTAAAGTCATATCCACATTCATATTGTTCTTTGCATCTTTCTTGCTCCCAAAAGCTGGCCACAATTGTTAACTGACTTAATACCCCCAATGCACTGTTTAATGCTCTTCTAATATAGATGTCAATAATTATAACTCCTTGTTAGTGTAGTTTCATGCCACATTTCCACACTCATTTAGTTCTATGTTTTTGAAGTAGGCATGCATTGAAGGATAGTGGTACAAATGCAATACATGTCGTTTAATTCAAAAGGTGTTTATCATCTTCCATTTTATACTCACATAAGAAATGAACATTTCTAATGTAGTTTTATTGCAAGAAATAGCCATGCATCATATTAACAGCAATGTTGTAAATGTAACATGTTTTACACCTAAGAGACTATAAACATGGCAGAAATAACAGGAAAGTGCTTTTATCCAGTATGTTTTCAGAGTGAAGGCTCGTTTGCCAAAAAGGATATATATATATATATATATATATATATATATCTATATATATATATATATATATATATATATATATATATATATATATACACACACACACACACGCATATATTTATTTATTTTTTCACTGTACTGCTAAAATATTTTGAAATAATGGTATTTTAATTAACTGCGTAGCAATGGAAGACAGTTGATACAGTATCAGCAATGTAGTTACTATTTGCTATATTGTTTCCCAGGATATGGGTGTTGGTTGATTATGGACATTGTCCTCATTTTGCAGTGAAAGGCGTTTCCATTTTTATAAGGTGCAGGGGCAAATAAATGAAACTGCAGCTTGTTATTCTTAGCAGTTCTGTTATGGCACAGTTACAGACGAGATGATAAGACTGACAATACAGCAGATACAGCAAAGTATATAGGTTCATACTAGGCTATCTGCCCTAGGGCATTTATAAGCCTAGCCAGAATGTGTTTGGCTTTCGCCACCCATTTTAAATTTATTTTGCTATGCCCTTTTTCTAGGTTAGTATACTGTGCCTCTGTCTAATAGTGACACAGAAGTGATAGCTGGGGTAAACCTACGATCTCCCATCCACTCATCAAGATTCCTCTTGAAGAGAGTCAATGAGGGACTCTGCCTAACCTGGACTGGGATTTTATTCCAGAGTGAAGGGAGCCTCTGGGTTATGAATCTGTCCCTCCAGCATGTCCTATTTATTTCAGTGCTGAGGTTCAAGTCTCTCGAGCGCGTAGCTCAATGGGATTTGGATTTTCTGAGGTGCAGCATGTCCATTAATTCCGGGTTGGACATGGCTTTATACGTCAGGCAAAGATCGCCTCTGAGCAGACGGTATGCCACTGAGTAGAGCTGGGGTTTCTTTAACCGGGCAGCATATGGCATCTGTTTGAGCCCTTTGATCCTCTTGGTGAGGTACTTTTGGGGTCTTTCCAGTTGCTGCAGGTGTCTGGTAAGGTACATCCCAAAAGGGGCATTGTACTCAATTATGGGCCTGATGAGGGATGAGTAAAGAGGCACGATGACCTCCCCTGATCTAGATGTGAATCCCTTCATGATTAGGTGGGCTATATAAAATGTTTTTCTGACCACTTTGGCCATGTAGTTGTCAAATGAGAGATTGCTATCAACTTGGGTCCCCAGGTCCCTAATTACTTCTTCTGTACTTAATGGAATACCACCTATGTGGTAATTTGTGGGCACTTTGTTTTTGCCAAAGGGGATGACTATACACTTTTTGGCATTTAGCTTGAGGCCATGGCTCTGGCACCAGTTGTCTGTTTCTATGAGGCCCTTTTGGAGGATGCTTGTGTCGGCTGGAGAGTCGATTACGGCGCCCAATTTGCAGTCATCTGCGAACTTGGTCAGCCACAGTCCTTCCGTGTTGGCCTGTACCTCCGAGAAATATATACCGAACAAGAGAGGTCCCAGGACTGAGCCTTGTGGGATGCCACTTGTAACTGGTTTGGAGTCTGACATGGCTCCAGCAATTCTAACCATGTGGGTTCTGTCCTTGAGCCAGTTTGCAACCCATCTAGTGACATACGGGTTTATATTTAACCTGGTGAGCTTATCTATAATGCCCGAGTGGGGTATTGTATTGAAGGCTTTTGCGAGGTCCAGGTAGGCTGTGTGGACCACCTTCCCCTCGTCAATGGCCTTGGTGACTGTTTCAAAGAAATCAACCAGGTTTAAGAGGCAGGATCTGCCCTTAACAAAGCCGAACTGGGTAGGATCCAGTGTCTGTAGGTCCCCAATATCTTTATTTATGAGGTCCATGATGATCCTTTCCATAGCTTTGCAGACCAAGCTAGTCAGGCTTATGGGGCGATAGTTTCCAGGATCCGTTGAGCAACCACCTTTGTGGAGAGGGACCACTGTTGCTGTATGCCACTCTTTGGGTACATATCCTGTACTAAGGCTGAGATTGAACAGTAGTTTTATGTTTGGGTTTAGCTCTTCTTGGAGTTCATGTAGGACGCAGCCCGGGACACTGTCTGGTCCCATTGATGCTGTGTTTTTTGCTTTGGAGAAGGCGGCTCTTACCTGAGCATCTGAGATGTCAGGGGGACAGCACTCTGCTGGGATAGATATTTGCCCTTTTGGTGGGGGGGGGAGTTTGCGCTGAACCTGTCAGCTAGGATTGTTGGCAATGTCTGTGGGTTCGGTGTATTTTTTGTCCTTTTGGACTAATTCTGAGCATATCTGGGAATTCCCACCCAGGTTCCTAACATAACTAATGAAAGCCTTGTGATTGTCCTTAGTGTCCTGTGCAATTTTTCTCTCAAAGCTGGCCTTAGACAATTTTATGAGTGCCCGTAGTTTTTTGCTAATACTGATCAGAGATGCCTTCCTTTTTTGGGATTTTGCTCTATCATGTAGTAGCTTCCTCCTTCTATTGTATAGTTTGTTTATGGCTGGGGTCCACCAGACAGGACGTCTGCCTTTGGAGGATTGGGTCTTGGTTTTATTTGGGATTGCATGATCCATGCATTCCTGAAGGTGTTCATAGAATGCGTTTGTAAAGGATTCTACGGTCTGGGCCATATTTTCCACAGGCCCGGGGGCTTTGAAGGATTCCACCTCGGTTTTGAGGAGTGTGAAATTTGCTTTAGAGAAGTTTTTCACTGTGGTTTTCAGGGCAGGGGGTGGAGTCGGGATGTGAATATCCAGTGAGATTAGTTTATGGTCTGATCTTACCAGTGAGGGATACACTTCTGGTCTGGAGCATAGAGTCCCCATGTTGGTGATGATCAGGTCGAGTATGTTTTCCCCTCTTGTGGGAGTGGTAACAAGTTGTTCCATAGCATTTGAGTTTATAAATTCTAGGAACCTTTGGGCTAGGGTGTTGGAGCTAGAGTAATGCTCCCAGTCTATGTTTGGGTAGTTGAAGTCGCCCAATATAATGGTGTTTGGAGAGACCTTATGAGCTATTTATAGGCATCATTATGTAAACAGTTGCCTGCCTCAATAAGTCTTCTATGTGTATATATACTGTGTGACCCAGAGGAAATTATTTAATCAAAACAAAGCTTCTAGATTACCCAAAAGAAAGCATATGTCTTTATTTGCTCTTACCTGGGTAAAAAACAAATATATGCACAAAAATATGATTTTAACTTTAAAATACTTTGCACAACTGATGTCACACTTATAAAACTAAATGACAGATTGATTCTAAATATGTTAGGTCAGCCGTGTTCAACCATTTTGCTTTTGCAAATGTCATATGGATGTATATTCCATGAAGCAAGCATTTTTGTTATGTATAGTATTTCTGTTAGTGGACCGGAGTTCCACTGTGGTGACCCCTAACCGGGAAAAGACGAAAGACAACAACAACATAGTATTTCTGTTATTAGTTTCCAAAGTGCTCTCATACAGCTAGGTTTATCTTATGGGAACACAAGAGAAAGCCTAGAAGCTGCAATTTAGTACTTACATATACACACATAATACATTTCCATTCATCTATCCATCCATACCCCCTTTTTTCCCATTTTTGCACATGGGGTCGGTGTGTCACTTCAACAGTGACAATCATCTAGAGCCAAAGTTTACACTGCCAGGTGGCTAGACCTAGCATTGCCAACTTTTCATGTCAAGAATTCTGGACATATACTTGAAAAAAAAATGTGTGCAGAAGAGAGGTATGTGTTTAACCTCCCCTCAGAGGAATTGTCATACAATATTACTGTGCTCAATCAAACATATTCTTGCGTTCTTCAATTTCACTGACAGTGCCCCTTAATTCTGGACTGTCCACAAAAATTTTGGACAGTTGGTAAACCTAGCTAGATCTGTAACGGTAGTTCACTCATATGCACACTCATACCTATGGCTAATTTAGTGTGTGCAATGTGCTATTGCATTGTCTTTAGAATGTGGGAGAAAACTGGAGCATCTGGAGGAAACCCACACAAACACAGGGAGGACAAGTAGACTCTGCACAGAAGGCACCCAAGCAGAGAACTGAACCAGGGAATCTGTTGCTGTGAGGCAGCAGTGCTATCTGCAGTGCCACTGTGTCTCCCCACATACATTTATCACTGCAAACTAGCACTCTTCAGAGAAGACATAATATGGAGATCTTGCCAGCAGGGGGAGCTGATTAGCTGTACATGTCTCTCAACAGACACTACCACCTACCTTGTTGATCCATAGTAAGAAGGGGAATGAAATCCCAGGGAAGGCAAGTGATGGACAACACTGCATATGCCTGAAGGTGGGAGAAGGGTGGGCAAAGACAGAACATACAAGGGACAGAAAGTGTTAGGTCAGTAAAGATGACAAAAGTGACTGGACAAAAATAAAGAGAGCACTTTGATAAGCACAGACCATTTTAAAACGCATTGAAACAGTGCAGTGGAGGTACTAGACTTTACAAACCCTGACATTTCAAAGTTTTTTTTTACATATCTTTTTCTTTCACTGACTCTCTGTATTTTAATGGCCATGAAGGTGGCCTGAAATGGCACTTATACAGAAAGATGTACCACTAGGAAAATAAGTTATCAATTACAGGTAATAAATGCCCCATATTACATGTAGCAGATAATTATTTTATGAGCTAGCAAATTAGTCCCTTTCTCCTTTGAACCAATATTTTGAGAAGAAAACTGGGGACAATTTGTGACATTCTGATAACAGAACAACCCTTGCCCAGTAGCGCATTTTTTTTTTTTGCCAGTATGACCTTACATAAACACAGAACTGTAAACAATCAAACAAGCTGTAATGCTGTCATCCCCAGCTCTTCTCTAAAACAACTGAATGCTGCAGGCAATGAAATCCTAGTGATGGAATGAGAGACAGTTCATATAAACTCCTAAACCATTCACTAAATAATTCAGCAGTTTCTCTGTGCAGCCAATGTGTACATCAGCTTATGAAGCACAGAAACTATTCCTTGAATCTACCATGGTGGGATTCAAGACCCAAAACTGGTGCATGTTTGGTCTCTTGAAAAAGAAAATAGAAAAAAGCAGAAGCATTTAGAAGTAGATCCAGAATATTTTTACTTTTCTGTATAATGATGACCACTATAACATAAAATAAGTTTGTGGGCAGTAGTCTTCAAAATGTAGTACTTCTACTCTCATTGGCCTTGCAAGAGGATACTAAGCACTTCCAGGGTTTAACAGTTACTGCCTTATAAATTAAAAATGCAGACAAACTTTGTGTGTCTTTATCTTTCTCTTCCAAGGCCAATGTTTTATTTCTACTCTACTTTATTCTTTGTAATCATTTAATAACAGAGATATGTAGTACAGCTTACTGATAATTATTATTACTTTTCAGGGATGTGGGCTTCCTTCTTCTGTCATACATCCATTAAAATATTACAAACAATTGTCTATCATATTCTTTGGGCCTGGATCCACTTTATAAATGTCAGATATTTCTGACATGAAACACGATCAGTCAGACTGACCAAGCCATGTCAGAAATTTAGTGTTATGAATCACGTGTGTTTCAAATGGTTGAGGAAAGAGGGTGATATAGACAGATATAGGCATGCGTTTTTTGTTTGGTTCTCACTACACCTTCCTGAGACATGCGGAACACCTTCCTTGATCCTAAAACATTCTCTGCTCCTAAAAGGTACAGTTTTGAAAAGAGAAGGGCGCACTGAAATCACAAACAGACAAAGTGAAGGCAAATCAGAAACAACAGAAAAGCAACATTTAAAAGGAGTAAACATGAGAAAACATGATCAGTAAACACAAGAAATAACACTACAAAAGACTAGACTATACAAGACATAAGAAAACATTTTTCCAAAAAATAGACCTGTGCAAGACAATGACATTTTTGGATCTGTTTCTCTGGATGCTCTGTTATTAATGACTTTTCACTGACAATTTCATTATGGATGTTTCAAAAGGAATAAAAGCACTGTATCACAATGATTATACCAGTTATACACTGAAAAGAGGGGAACTTGTAGCGCAGTACAAAACAGAGAACTTTAATAATCTTCATTCATTTTTAAACAATTAACTCAAATAGACATTTGAATATTTAACAAGCTATAACCAGAACAAGATCAGTATATGCATTCATATACTTCATTTTGTTAGAAAATCTGCTTATGTGTTTTTGTAAAGGCAGAAAACACCAAGATGGCAGAATGCTTTTGGCAAGATAGTGACTCATTCACCAAGATTTGCCTTCTCTCGGTTAATACCAAGTTACTGACTTTCTAGTGGTCTGTTGATTTTATCTCCCTTTCCATTATTAATCAAATAAATTGTCTTACACTCCAAGGGAAAGAAAGACATGCATTCATACAAAGCAGCAGACATACAGTCTGTGTTATGGATCTTGTTTTACAAACCAAAACATGAGGAGTGTCATAAGCCCGGAGATGCTTGTTGTACTGGATCAAATTGTTAGTAAATTCGAAATGTGTTCTGTCATACAGAAATACTCATTGCAACAGCAGTTCAATAACATAACACAGCAACCTGTTCAAGGTATAAGGTAGAGAAGTTATGGTAGTTTGGATTCAAACCAACAGAATGAAGAAAGAAAATCATAACAAAGAAATTCATGTAGTATACAAGTCATTATCCTCATAAACTGCTAATGTCATCTTAAGTCTTTAATACACACACATTTCCATATGGACTACATGTATGATATTGTGCCCTCCAATCTCAAGCAGTCTTTTTTATGTCAGATACAGACATTGCTTGGATTACAACAACTGCGACCAGAATGAATGATAATATCTAATTGTATATTTAACAAGATGTGTAACTAACACTAACAAAAATCAAAAAGTAAGCTTAATAATAAAGATGAATCATACACAGTATAATTATACTGTTGTGTTATAAATTTATAACAGCCTGACAGTGACATCTCTGAACTCAGACAACCTTATAAACCAGAGTTACAGCACACGGATTATAAAGTTGGAGGGAAGGCAGGCCATTCACCCAGCACTATGATACAAGGGGGGGGCATGCCACCATCAGACTGTTTAGGATTTTTTAAATATATTTTATAGATTCACCATTGTCTAAAAATTGGATTAGAGCAATTAATTAATATTCTTTGGTTAACAGATAAGTGAGTTAATCTCTAGGACACTTTCTGGTCATAACACAGGCACAGTGCATTATGATACAAAAAGTACAGTTGTGTACACGTACCGTAAATGTAAACGTTCGAGTGTATTCACTGTTGCAGTCATCACACTTGGATTATCCTGCCAGGGGAGCCCTCAGTCGGCCCAAATACCAGAGGCTTAGTATTTCTGTGCTGGTTTCTGTTGCTCCAGGACTGATATCAGGTTGTCAGTGGTATAAAATCAGGTAGCCGACGCCATTACATCAGTTTTTCTTGCCCCAAATGTCAGGAGCCCCCTAAAAAGGGAGCTAGGTCTTAGTTGAAGAACACTACCAGTAGAAAGTAAATACCGAGTGAGGAAGAGAGGGAGTGGGAGAGACAAGGGGATGGAAGGAGGGAAACCAGGACTGCAACAGTGAATACACTCGTAAATCTACATTTATGGTAAGTGTATACAACTGTACTATGTTCTTCGTGTTTCACTGTTGCAGTCATCACACTTGGGTTGATTACCAAAGCTGAAGTCAAGGGTGGAGGCAGTCAAGAAGTGGTGGGGCTGCCTAGTATGCCCTGCAAGACTGCGGTTGCAAAGCCTGCCCTCGATTTGGAAAAGAAAGGCAGGTGGCAATGCCTGGTGAAGGTATAAACAGAACTCCATGTTGCAGCCTCCAGGATGTCCCTTGTAGGGACCCCTCTGAGGAAAGCTGCAGAGGTGGAGGTTGCCCTTGTGGAATGTGTCCTGACCCCCCCAGTGGGGCTGGTTTCCTGTGGTGTTTGTAAGACAAATGGATACAGTGTGCTATCCATTTTGAAGATAGTTTGTTTGGATATGGCCTTGCCCAGCACCCCTGCTGCAAAGCTGACTAGCAACTGGTCAGTTTTCCTAAAGGGCTTAGTCCAATCTAGGTAGAATCGAAGTTGTCTATGCACAGCTAAAGAGTACAGAATCCTTTCCCCCTTACTCTGAGGCATAGGGAAAAAGGTGGGCAAATGAATAGATTGGTTGAGAGCCACATTGGACACCACTTTAAGCATGAAGGTTGGGTTAGTCCTAACAGAGACCCTGTCAGCATGAAAAATGATGAAAGGCTCTAAAGCCATTAGTGCTTGTAGCTCTGAAACTCTTCTAACTGAAGTGATGGCTAGAAGCAAGGCTGTTTTCCAAGACAGGAATTTTAACTCTGCTGAAGTTGCAAGCTCAGAGGAGGATAGTGTGAAATTTTCCAACACAAAGTTAAGGTCCCAAGCTGGGTAGGCCTTCTGGGTGGCCTTAAGTTGTTAGCCCCTCTTAGGAACTGTTTAATAAGAGGGTGAGAAGAGAGAGGTGGCTATGTGCTGTAATGAGCAGAGATGGCAAGGGCATGAATTTTAATAGAAGAGAAGGATAGGCCCTTGTGAAGTAGGTCTGCTAGGTAATCTAGGATGAGAGGTAGGGAGGGCTGTGCTGTATCAGCTCCCTTAGCCTGGATCCAGGTGCAATATATTTTCCACTTGCCAGCATAGGATTTTCTAGTGCTGGGGTGTCTGGCCTCACGTACAACATCCAGGACTTACTTGTTTAGACTGGCCACTGGAGGAGAGGTCAGGGAATAAGCAAGGCTGCCAGGTTCAGGGTCTGCAATTGTGGATGCATGAATGTTGGGTCAGGAGATTTGGGATCTGAGGAAGGTGCCATGGAGGCAGGGTGACAGGCTGCAGAGCAATGAGCACCAGTGCTGGCATAGCCAGTCTGGGGCAGTCAAGGTTGCTCTTGGTTTTTCCTCCCTTATTTTGAGTAGTACCCTTATGAGTAGAGGTAGAGGGGGAAATGCATAGATCAAGAGGTTTACCCATTGGAAGGATAGGGCATCCACTTTCAAGCCTTGCTGTGAGGTTCTTTGGTGCAGAATTTGCTGAGCAGGTGATTGTTGTGGGAGCCAAACAGGTCCACCTTCGGGGTGCTCCATTTCTGGGTTACAAGGTTGAAGGTGCTGTGGTTTAGCTGCCACTCATGTGGGTGTAGGAGTTTTCTACTTAAGTTTTCTGCCAGAGAGTTTTGGGAGCCTGGCAGGAATTGTGCTAGGAGGTAAATTTGCATGGCTGAAACCATGTGCCAAAGGGTCATAGCTAGCCTGCAGAGGGGATAGGAGTAAGTTCATCCCTGCTTGCTGATGTACCGCATCACTATGGTGTTGTCCGTTTTGATCAGTAGAGGTCCCGAGGATAGTAGGGGTCTGAAAGCTGTCAGAGCATGCTGAAGAGCTAGCATCTCTTTTTGTTTGATGTGCAGATGCATTTTATTTGGGTTCCAATGGCCCTGAATGAACCTGCCATTCAGGTGTGCTTCCCAGGCATAATCTGATGCATCTGTGGTTAGGGTCTGGGTGGCATGGGGTTGTGAAATGAAAAGGCCCTTGTTGTGATTGCATGCTGCTGTCCACCAAAGAAAAGTTTCATTACACAAGGTATCATAGGTATGATAGTTTCCAGGTCCTGAGATTAAACAGTCTGGCATATGGAATGAGTAGAATGCAGGAGGCCATGAATCCTAGACCTTGCAGGATTTTCCTTGCGGATAACTGGGTTCTGGTGGCTAGTTGAGAGAAGTAGCCTGTCAGATAGGCTTGTTTTTCTGGAGTAAGGAATGCCATCTGGGATGCTGTGTCCGGGCTTGCTCCCAGGAATACAATTTTTTGAGTGGGGACTAGTTTGGATTTCTTTTCATTTATAATGTACCCCAGGGAAGTTAGTAGGTCCTTTACAAAGATCAGGTGCTGTAACAGCTTTTCCTGACTGTCTGCCTGAATCAGGCAATCGTCTAAGTTTGTATATTTCTTTGTCTGCAAAAAGCAATGGCAGGAGCCCGGCATTTTGTGAAAACTCTGGGAGCAATGGATAAGCCATAGGGAAGCACAGAGAACTGAAAGTGCATAGATCCTGCCCTGAAGCATAGATATTTCCTGCAAGAATCCCTGATTGGGATGTGTAGACAGGCCTCTTTTATGTCTAGGGTGGCTAACCAAGCATCCTTGGATAGCATAGGAAGAAGCTGCTGGAGGGTAAGCATTTTGAATTTTGGTATTACCAGGAAAGTGTTTAGACTTGATAGATCGAGGATTGGGCACCAGGTGCCCTCTTTTCTGGGTACCAGGAAGAGCCTGGAATTGAAACCTTGGCCTATCTGTTCTGCAGGAACAGGCTGTATTTCCCTCGAGAGCAGGGAATGGACTTGATTTGGTGCCTCTGCCCACTGGTTTGGAGAAAGATCTGGGAACCCTTTTAGGGTTGGGAGTGTGTGGAAATAAAATTTTAATCCCTGGGACACTATGTTGAGGACCCATCAGTCATTGGTGATGGAAGCCCAGTTTTTTTGCATCAGAGGAGAGTTTTTCTCCTAGGAGCACAAGCAGATGGGCAGAGGTAAGGGGTGGAGTTGTAAAGTCATTGTGAGTTCTTTCCATAAGGGGGTTGCTTAGCACTCCCTGGTTTTGAAGTGGAGGAACTCCAATGCTTAGATCTCTGCATTCCCTGGGACTGCTGTCTGGGGGGGTCTGCTTCCCCTAGGTCTTGCCTGAGCTGGCCTTGAGGGGGCTGGAAAGGACCAGTGCTTGAAGGGGCAATGCCTACTGAATCTCGGAGGCTGAACTTGCAAGATGTCTTTAACTGTCTGCATAGTTTTAGCTTTTTCTTCTATCTTTTTTAAGACCTCTTCTGCCTTGGTGCCAAACAAATTGTCTTTGTGCAATGGTGCATCCAACAGTTTTGATTTGACATGGTCTGGCAAGGTTTGTTCCTTAAGCCAAGCATGCCTTCTAAGTACAGAGCCTGTGACTGCTGCCCTGCAGGATGCTTCTAGGGCGTTAAAGCCACATTGCAAGGTGTGCTTAGTAACTTGTTTTGCAGAATGCATAAGCTCCTGTAATTTTTTATTTTCTGCACAAGCAGGAAAGCTAGATAATTTTAGTTTAAGGAGTTCCATTCTATGTTGCTGGTATTTCAACATGTGGAACTGACAATTTAGTGCTCTACTGGCAAGAGTTGCAGAGGTATATACTTTTTTACCCCATCTGTCTAAAGCTCGGCAATCCCTGTCCGAAGGGGTGGGATTCTTGGCTGTGGTTGCTTTTACCCCTTTAGGTCCTTGGGAGATGGCCTCTGAGTCTGCAGTAGGAATTTGAAAAGAAATGTGTGTGAGTCAGGGACTCTGTAATACCTGTCAGGTTTCCTGGAAGCAGGTGGTAGGGTGTCAGGGGATAAACTAGATTCCATGAAAATACCATCAACAACATCCACGACAGAAGGGATAAGGGTCTGTGCTGTGGTAAATCTAGAAATTCCCTGAGTCTCTTTTTGAACTGAGGATAATCCTGACATTTCCAATGAAAATGTTCTCTCAAAGTATGCAGGGTTTCACCAAAAGAAAAATCCTCTGGAGGAGAGGCAGAGGGAATGGATTCCTCTGCATCTGAATCCTCATAAGCAAACAAGGGCATGTCTTCATATTCTGAAACCTCGTCGTACTCCTGGTCAGATAAAGCTGCTGGAGACAAGTCTCTTTTTCTTTTAGAAGGGGTAGGCTGGCTTCCCCTAATAAGCATGATAAGGTCTTCCACCATTTTAAGCATTTGAGATTGAGGCATAGAAGCAGGTGCTTGAGTTTGGGTCGTCGTTTTTTTTGGCATAGTTCGTACCCTGGGTCTTACAAACTTGGTAGTTTTAGAAAGAACTGAAGATGCAAAAGAAGTCATTGGTTTGTGTCGAATATCGGTAGTGCAAAAAACTTCCTCGGAAGCCGGTGCCTGCTCAGCAGCTTCGGACCCATCCAAGGTACAGACATCCGCAGGATCCTTAGTCAACGAAGAGTTTTGCGGCATACCGGACTCCGAACGGGTCTCGGTAGAGGTCTGCAAACCCAGAGAAGCGGGCATCAGGGGCTGTGAAAGTGCCTCACTGAGTACCAGCAAACTGGCGACTAGCTTAATGGAAGTGTCATCGGCAGTTTTGGACCTGTGCCGTCTGTCTCTGTCTTTATCCTTACATTTTTTGGAAGATCAGTAGTGAGATGGCTTACCAAAGCCATTTCGGAATACGGAGATCGAGAGCGAAAGTATTTAGCTACGATAAGGGCCAATGACGTACAGTTCTGGTGTTGAACAAAGCACAGACCTGACAGCGAGGGACGTCGTGGTCTGGGCCTAAACAGGTGATGCAGTAAGAATGGAAATCTCGGTGTGGTATTTGCTTTACACTGGTGAGACAATTGTTAACCTTTTCTGACATCGGTTAGAGCAAGAAAAAAGGATCCCCAATGGGGTACTTAGCTTTAGAATACTTCAACTTCAATTTCGGAAACGAAAAACTCAGGTAGTTGTGACCAGCACTCATGCGAACTGCTTCTGCTTCAGGCTCCTCGAAAAGAAAGACTGATGCAATGGCATCGGCTGCCTGATTTTATACCACTGATGACCTGATGTGAGTCCTGGAGCGACAGCAACCAAAGCAGAAATACTAAGCCTCTGGTATTCGGGCCAACTGAAGGCTACCCCTGGCAGGATAACCCAAGTCTGATGACTGCAACAGTGAAACACGAAGAGCATCTGTAAAATACATTACAAAATAGATGCAAATTCAGCAGACTTTACATACAGATTGAAATTAATAGTTAGCAGACAGAATTAAAACAAAGAGCTTGATATATCAACAAAGTATAAAATAAACCTAAAATAAGATAGGCCACAACTATAAAGTGCATGATGTTGAGATTATAAAGTGCATGATGTTGGGATAATGTTATTGCATAAAACAGAGTAATATCTGCAAAAAAGGTACATCCTTGATACTTTGTACCTTACAACCCCATACTTTAACTGTAAATGGACCCCCCCCACAGTGTTATACAATCTTACTCTGCACTACCATACACATTCATTATACTTTGTCTTACAATATATATACAAATTTCATCTGTACATGATCGCATCTTAAATGGAGGAAAATAAAGAAATGAAATGAATGTTTGCTTGACTTGCTGAAAAGTGAAATACTGAGGTTGTGATGTAGAATATATTTGTCACACACAATGAATAGCGATTGTGGCATATGCCACCGCAGGAGTGCATGACAATCTCAGAGGACAGAGAATGAACTGTGTTTAAAAAAAACTGTCAACGCAGTGTCATCAGATTATGTCATGTACATTATATTTAAGAAAAAAGCCCTGGCGTAGTGCTCAGTATGTAGAACTAATGAAGGAGGGGCACCTTACCCTTATGGGTGAAAAAGGTTATAACTAATAATTAGAAGCAATATCATTAATGGTGAATGCATACCTGGTTTAACACTTTAATACTTTCATACTAACAGGGAATACACTCATCAAATCTGCTGGTAGATCTCTCTCATCCTTTTAACAGCCTTGGAAAATATTAGCCAGGTTTACATTTTTTTCTAATTGAAGAAAACACTGATGCCTGCCCAGACCAAAAGTCAATGGGAGAAAAACATACTGACCACACTTCAGAGAAAAATATGAATGCAGAAAAGAAAAATAAAGAGGGAGTCCGCATCGCTCCTCCTGAATCAGAGGCTCAGTTATTTAATGGAGTCTTTATTTCAACAGCCTGGGATAAGCTTTTACAGGCAGTCAGAAGAGTTTGACATCTCTGTAGGTAGAACACACCTTCCAGTTACTTGTTTTAAAATGGACCCTACAGCCCAAGTTTGCCAGTTCTGAGGTACTGTTGCAATCTTCCACACAACTTTAAAAGACATATTAACTATGTCACCTCAACAGTGGCCACTACCGCCAGCATTTCGGGCATCTACTTCCACCGCCATAATGAAACTATTTAATTGCTACAATGCACAGAAATGGACTGAACCCATGATCTTCTTCAGGAGCTCTCTCCTCTGGGAGCAAGGTATCTCCAGAGAATTTGTGAGTTCATCATGGTATTATTTCCTTATCACAATGTCTCCAGTGAAGGTCAACACTTCTCTACTCTTACTGAGAACAGGCTGGCAGCATCTCACCACCCTTTTTGAGCCACAGTACTGATTTGTAGAAACAACTTAAAAGTATAGAGGACATCAAAAGATCAATTCCTCACAACTTTGCAAAACTCATTCCACAAGTAGGTATTCATTCTGGTGTCTTCCTCAACTGTTGTCTTGTTGTTTTGTCAGTGCCTGTCAGCAAAACAACCCCCCCCCCCTACAGAGTTTTGCACAGAAGGCCTCTCCATTACTGTTGGTATCAATAAAGGTTGCACCTTTATTACAACAAAAAAAATACCAACCATCTTTTGACATTGCTGTTGCCTCAGCTGCTGAGGCCTTGAACACAGTCAAGTCAAGTCAAAGTTAAGTCAAAGAAAACTTTATTGTCATTCAGAACTACACAACAGTGTAGCTTAATGAAATTACAATGCTTCGTTCTCAATGCAGGAAACAGTTGCAGATAAAGACAAAGAAAACTTAACAAAATATCAGTAGAAATTTAATAAGTGGCAATTAGTAAGTAAAGTAGGACAGCAGTGACCCACACCCATCCCAGAACAGGAAACAAGGAACAATATGAAGGTAATACTGTGAAAGCAAAACTGAAACAATAGCAGCATATCTATGAATTGGCTGAATTATTTCACAGTTTCTATATTACACTTTACAGTCCTTCTGTGTGGTAGGTGAGCTACCTTAGTATTGCACTTGGTTATTGCACATCCATAAAATAAGCCACTTGATAGGTTAGTTATGTAACATAAGTGGTTGAGTGTTTCAACAGACTCATGGTTCGTTTTTCCCAAGAGTTCAACAGTCTAATGGAGAGTGGAAATAAACTGTTATTTAGTCTGGTGGTGTTACAATGCAGGCTCTGCATATGTACAAACACAGTCCACTCAAACTTCACATTCATTACATTCTCAGGAACATGGTGGAATATATAAATCATCATGACCCTATAAAATGATAAAGCTGGTTATCAGAAAATGTATGAATATGTTTATGTGATCACTCGATTGTAAACCACAGTCAATATTAGTAAACAAATGTGTATTTGTGTGTGTATACCTCTATTTATAGTATGTGTGCATGCATGTTACAATCTGCATATATTGTTGGGAAATGTTGTTTATATGGACTGTGCAGTATTTGATGCTGCTGTGTGAAAATTAAGACAAAAAGAAGAAAGGCAGGGTAAGGAAACGTTTCTTTTAGACAATGGAACAGCTTGATAAAGTAATAACAGGTAGAAGTGAAATGCCATCAAAAAGGACAGAGTTATATAAAGAAAAAAAGACACTTTAGAAGACAATGTTTATTTTACTCAACAGACAGTAGAGGCAGCCGGATTACCTTCTCCAATGCAATGTCAATAAAGTCACATGACCTACATCACTTGGGCGGACCTTATTCATTTTCTTTATCTACTCAGTCTGGCTGAGGGTCAAGGGGCAAGACCATAGCCTGATAATCAATAGGTACAAGGCAGAAAGCAGCTGTGGATAAGATGTCAGTCCATAACAGAATATATGAAGTCACATAACTATACTAGCATGCGCACAGCGGATGGTCTGGTGTTGTCAATCAACTTACCAGCATGTATTTGAAATGTAGAAAGAAAGCAGAGACCCCAAAATAAAATTCACGTATAAACAGAGCATGCAAACTTTATTCAGGAAGCACTCCTGTCAAGAATTAATCCAGGTTCCACTGCCAAATGCTGCCCCCCGTAGGTAAGATAATGAGGGTAAACCTGTCCTCAAAACATTTACTGTAATTTCTTCATTGTTTCCATGTTAAGTATATGCTCAAACTGATTTTGTTTGAGACAAAGAAGTAATATCTGCAGTTGAGCTCTAAGTGGTTTAGCAGTTCTAGAGAGTTTGCACGTGTTTGTTGTCTTTATGTTTGCTATTCATACTGACAAACCATTTGATGCTACACAATTCTGTATGTTGGTCAATCAGTTTGAATTATTTAATGACATCATTTTCTTACATGAGGATTTGCATTACACACTATGATCAAATATTATATCCTGTAAAAGTTAGCTATATGGGCAATGTCCTTTTAGACAAATTTTGTTCTACAATTTATTTACTGCTTTTTACAGTATTGTTGCCTCACATAACAAAAAGTATATGTGTTGCAACTGGCTTCTCTTTGGGACAGGATAAGCCATGGCAAGCTGGTTATCATAAAAAAACAAAACAACAAAAAAAAAACAAATGGGTGTGTGCGTCTGTTGTCTTACCCTTTCTATCTGAAACATCAGACTCTATGATACCATGCAAGTCTGTATTGAGCTGACTCAGTCTAAATTACTTCATAATAACCTGCAGACATTTAGTTAAATTGCTGATATAAATATATTT
The DNA here is from genome assembly GCF_019279795.1 of Protopterus annectens. NCBI lineage: Eukaryota > Metazoa > Chordata > Ceratodontiformes > Protopteridae > Protopterus > Protopterus annectens. The sequence goes on from NC_056729.1 coordinate 1,533,708,123, forward strand.
GTTAGATATAAAACTTCAGTTTCAGATCACATGATAAGGTGTGTTATTTGTGACAAAAGTTTAAAGGAGTGACCGTGGAATATGGAGTATGTCATCTGCTCATAAGCACATTAAAAGTAAATTCGGGTTTATAGGTCATGTTTGCTAACTTGACTATGACCGGTTATTAATATCTGTGTCCATTTTTGAACATTAAATGAGAATTGCTAGGAATCAGACTCACAGTTTGCACTTATAATAGTTGAAATCTGAAAGAAAAATTGGTGATGGATTTCTGTTTATTATATAAAATTATAACCTCAGAATTACATCAAGCAGACACTCATCCACTGAATGCTTTGAGATTAATCATAGCTTAACATCATAACATGGAAGCCACATTGGCAACTAGTCTAATAAAAAAGTTTTGTAAAGTTTACCGCTAGGCAGGTACATATTATACTTGTAAATCTGTAGTGAATTACAAGAACAAACAAGTACCTGCTACTCATCTTATAGCATAATTTTATTCTTCTAGTATCTGGATACATGGCCAAATCCCAGCCATTGTATTGAAGAACCCTCCCATGGTGCAGTAGGGTACAAAGCCAAGCTAAGTCTGCTAAGTACCTTTAATACCTCACAACTTCACTGAAATTGATAATGTTTACTGTGGTGACAAGGTTTAGTTCCCTAAAGCATGTAGCTCGGAGGGATTGGGATTTCTTTAAGTGGAGCATGTCCAACAGCTCTGGGTTTGACATAGCTTTGTATGTTAGGCAGAGATCCCCTCTGAGTAGGCGATATGCGATGTAGTAAAGCTGGTGTTTTTTGAGACGGTCTGCGTAGGGCATCTGTTTGAGGCTGGCAATCCTCTTTGTGAGGTATTTCTGTGGCCTTTCCAATTGTTATAGATGTCTTGTGAGGTACATACCAAAAGGGGCATTGTATTCTATAATGGGTCTAATGAGTGACGTGTAGAGGGGAACAATGACCTCTTTTTTCCAGGATGAGAAACCTTTGGTGATGTGTGCCACGTAGAAGGATTTCCTGACTACTGTGGTGATACGCTTATCAAAGGAGAGACTACTGTCCACCTGTGCCCCAAGGTCTCTTATCACACTTTCGGTGTTAAGTATACTACCACCTACATTGTAGTTCATGGGTAGTTTTTACCAAAGGGGGTGACAATGCACTTTTTGGCAATGAGCTTGAGGCCATGGCTTTGACACCAGGCATCTGTCTCAGTGAGGCCCTTTTGTAGTTTGTCCACATTGTTAGGAGTTTCGATTATGGCTTTTAGTTTGCAGTCATCTGCAAACTTCATTAGCCAATGACTTTCTGTGTTAGCCTGTACTTCAGAGAAGTAGATACCAAACAGGAGAGGACCCAGGAATGAACCCTGTGGTACTCCACTAGTCACTGGTCTAAAGTCGGATTTGGAGTCTGCTACTTTCACAGTATGGTTTCTGTCAGTGAGCCACTTGGCAACCCATCTTGTGACATAGGGATTTATACCTAGTTTAGTGAGTTCCATGTGACATAGGGATTTATACCTAGTTTAGTAAGTTCCACGATGAGACATTCCATAGCCTTGCAAACCAAGCTCATAAGGCTAATAAGGCGCTAGTTCCCGGGATCTGTGTTGGCTCCCCCTTTGTGGAGTGGGATAACCATCACTTTGTGCCATTCAGTGGGCACAGAGCCTGAGGTGAGGCTATGATTGAACATGGTACTTTGGTGGGGTGCCAGTTCATTCTGTAGTTCATGTAGAACGCAGCCTGGGATGTTGTCAGGTCCCACGGATGCTGTGTTCTTGGCTTTGGAGAGTGTGGTTTTTACCTGTGCAGCTGTGATTACAGGAACTTTGTATTCTTCCGGTATACAGATGGGCCCTTTAGGGAGTGAGAGGGGGGTAATGTTAGCACTGAACCTATCTGCCACAATGTTGGCAATATCAGTTGGTTCTGTATATTTAGTACCATTGTGCTGTAACTCAGAGCAGATCTGAGTGTTGCCATTGAGATTCTTGACATAGCTATAGAATGCTTTGTGGTTGTCTTTAGAATCAGTGGTGATTTTGTTTTTGTAACTAGCTTTGGAGGATTTTATGAGCGAGCTCAGCTTCTTACCAATTTTACTCTTTTTTGCAATAGTTTCTTTCTTCTGTTGTAGAATTTGTTTATGGTAGGGGACCACCAGATTGGCTTCCTTTTTTTGGAGGACAACATCTTGGTTCTGTTAGGGATTTCATGATCCATGCACTCGTGTAAGTGCGTATAAAGTGCATTTGCGTAGGATTCAGCAGTCGTACCTCTATTGTCTGTCTGCATGGGTGTCATGAAGTTTGCCACTTCTGTCTTAACAAGTGTGAAGTTGGCTTTGGAGAAATTGTTTAAGGTGGTTTCCCTAATGGGCGGTGGGGGCAGCATGTGGATGTCTAGGGTGATTAGCTTGTGGTTGGATCTGACCAATAAGGAACTGACCTCTGATATGGAACACCAGTTGCCCATGTTGGTAATGACCAGGTCTTGGATATTGCTGCCCCTGGTGGGGGTGTGGATAAGTTGATCCAAGGCATTGGAATTTATGAATTCCAGAAAACATTGAGCAAAAGAGTTGGTACATGAGTAGTTTTCCCAATTAATGGTGGGATAGTTGAAATTGCCCATTATTAGGGTGTTAGGTTGTACCCTAATATTTTCCAGTGTATCAAGAAATGAGGAGTGGGAATCCTGGGGCATGGTGGGGGATCTGCAGCAAGCTACAATTTGGATTGCGGTCTTGCCCAGAGTTAGTTGCACTTGGATAATCTCGGATGCATTATGCTGAGCAACTAGCCTGGAGGTGTGGATATCCTTTCAATAACACTGAAGATGTTGTAACTCTCTAAGATTACAACAGATATATATCAATTTCTTTTTTCACAGACCCAGAAAGAATGGCACCAGTATGCAGAATAACAAAAATTAGAAAAGCACAAAAGGTAAACAAAAACGTCTAGAGAATAATCATTAGTAATTAGACCAATGAAACTAGGTCACAGGAAACAGCAAAGTGTAAATATCTATCACTATATCAGGGGTTGGTCACAGGTATGAGGAACATGGCCCAAAATACAAATCTAAAGGTGACAATAATGACTTAAGTGGACATGTGTGACCGTGATGCTGGAAAGGAAGTATGTTCTAGATGTCTATAGACAATGCTGCCAAAGTCTTCTGCAAAAGTCATAAATCACCCTACTAACAAAGCAGAATAGGAACTAATCTACACAGCAATGGCCCAGAAGATAGTCAAAGGGATTTTTTATGTGCAATTATGAACAGTAAAAGCCAACAGACAGTATCTCTACTGATGTGTTTTGTATACCAATTTTTACTATGCAACAAAGTCAGTATATCAAGTGTAGAAATAATTTTATTTAGGTAGTTATGAGTTAAAGTTACTTTTGCCATGTACAGTCTACAGCAGAAATTTGTACAGCTGTGTGGTAACCTGTTGTAAAAAAGTCACAACTAAATTCAGTTCTAATATTTTTTCAGTGAAAATAAATTCCCTGAACCTTCCTGATGTTGTGTCTCTGTCCCTAAAACCTGATGCCCGAATACATTACACCTGATGTCACATCGTCTCAGAGAAAATGGACTGATGTTTCTCATTCCTCCCTGCAAGAACACACCATTAAATTCTACTAACTTACTTTATACCACCATGGTCAGTTGCACTGGTGTTAATTCATGACCAGTGAGTGAGGCTTCAGTAAGCCCACCAGTGATATCAGGTAGGCCCATCTTATTTATATAGTACATTTCTTACCTCAAACAGCACTACACATACAGTCTTTGAGACTAGAATTAAACTAACAGATTGTCAGACAGGAGCCAGCATACACATAAACAACATAGAAATCAAATGTTCCAGGTCTATGAAAAGGGATGACTACCAAGATACCAGTGAAATTACTGCTCTTTCTGTGAAAATAGCACAGAAGTTTTACTGTATCTCATTTGGTCAAAACTTGCAGTATCACGTCTCTTTCAACAATGTCACTCATCATGCATCATTCAAGAATGTCACACATTGCTGATATTACGTCAGGTCCTGGTTTGGCAAAAATGTTTTCTGCTGTGGCTACTGAACAGAAGCCAAGCAATTCAGGGAAAAGAAAAAAAAAAGTATTTTGTTTAAATTTCATTTTTATTTTCTCCATCTTTCAGTGCTCACAAAGTTACTATTCTGTGCTGTCACAGAAACGTGGTTCAAGGCCTCAGTGAGTGCCCCGGCCTTGCAAGGCTACAATGCCTTCCACACCTTTAGACCGCAAAATGAACATGTGAAAAGCAAAGGAGGTGGTGTTTCAATCTACATTAGAGATAAATTCACCTCCCAGCTAGTTAGACTGGACAACTCCATGGAGTTACTGCAGGTCCAGGTTATGGTGGGTAAGACTCCCATTTAAGTCATAGACAGTTATAGATCCCCCTCCATGGGTTTCAACACCCATGAAGCCTAATTGATCAAACTGGAAGCAATCCAACTTTTACCAAACACATTGGTTATGGGGGATTTCAATATCCTACCATCAACTGCGAAACCTATGCTAGCCCTAACTCACTAACACAAAAGTTCCTTGACCATGTGAATTCAAATGCCCTGGAAAAAATTGTCTATACCCCGGCAAGGGGAACAAACATTTTAGATCTGGTCCTCACCAACATGTCAAACAGGTGCACTGCTGCAACTGCCGGACCCTCATTAGTTAAAACTGATCACAAATCACTCACCTTCGAGCTGACACTAACAACAGAACTCACAAAGGGTGAAATCAGACTAAAAAACTTCACCATGGCAAACTATACGCTCCTAGGTCATGATATAAATGCATTCCAAGCCCCACCCCAAGCTGGAAATTGTAACTACGCTGAAGCTTACATGAAAGGCCTGTGCAATCACTTGCATAAGTGTATAAACTCAGCTGTACCAGAAAGAATCAAAGCTAGTGCCCCCCCAAAAAAACAAGCTGCCATGGTGGACATCCAGCATCAACAAACTTTACAATAAACACAAAAAGTTGCTGTCCAAGAAAAAAAGGCAAAGCACCCAACAGTGGAAAAGCACCCTCCTCAGCCTCAACAGGCAAATAAAAGACAACTTGTCAAATCCTCCAAGTGCTCCTTTGAGATAAATTTAGCAAGTACAGCCATGGATAACCATAAGATCTTTTACAGCTACCTATGTAACCTAAATGGTAAGACCCAAGCATATGCAGAACTAGTGTCCAATAGTATCACAAATACTGAACCCACAGACATAGCAAACCTGCTAGTGGATAGGTTTGGCATAAATTTCACTCCCTTATCCCCTCCTAACTTACAACACCCCCCACCCTACATATTTGAAGAACAGGTCCTCAAAGCCCTGTCCAAGGCACAAAACACAGCCTCTACGGGACCAGACAACATCCCAGGCTGTCTTCTAAACAGGCTAAAACATGAACTAGCATCACCACTAAGTACTCTTTTCAATCATAGCCTAACCACAGGCTTTGTTCCTGCGGAATGGAAAACAGCTACAGTTACTCCCTCTCCACATAGGAGGCCTAGCAACAGACCTGGGGAACTACAGACCAATAAGCCTTACCAGCCTCATCTGTAAAGCCATGGGATGTATCACTATGGACCCCATAAATAAAGATATAGGTGACCTCCAAACCCTGGATCCTACCCAATCTGGCTTTGTAAAGGGCAGATCCTGCCTGTTAAATCTGGTGGATTTCTTTGAAAGTGTGACCAAGGCCATTGATGAGGGCAAATCTGTGCACACAGCATACCTTGACTTGGCAAAGGCTATCAACACAATCCCACATTCAGGCATTACAGATAAACTTGGCAAACTGAATGTAAACTCCTTCATTGGGCCCCCTACTGTTTGGGATATACTTCTCAGAAGTTCAGGTCAAAACTAAGGTGTTGCGGCTGACCATGTTTGCAGATGACTGCAAACTAGGTGGAATCACTGAATCCCCAAATGATGTCAGTATACTCCCAGAGGGTCTCATGCAGATCAACAACTGGTGCATTAGTCATGGTCTCAAATTGAATGCAAAGAAATGCATTATCATCCCTTCGACATAAACAATGTCCCTTTTGTACTATCAGATCAACAAAAATACCTTAAGTACCAATGAAGTGGTAAGACACCTGGGAATATAAGTTGACTGCGACCTTAACTTCGACCACCATGTGTCTACCATAGTAAAGAAAGCTTTTTATGTAGCACACTTGATTAGTACAGGCACCACCTTGAGAGCAAAAGAAGTTATAACCCCCTATACTTGGCATTTATCAGGCCCATAATTGAGTACAATGCCTGATTTGGCATGTACCATATACTTGCAGCAAATAGAGAGACCTCAGAGGTTTCTAACAAACAAGATCAAGGGGCTTCATCATGTGCCTTACACAGATCGACTAAAGTCCCTGTCACTATACTCCATATCATATAGAATTCTTAGGGGAGACTTATGCCTGGCCTTCAGAGCAGTCCAAGACCAAAACTAAATGAACTTGCTGCATATCTATAAATCAAACGGGACTAGATCTGCCCATTTCAAGGATCTAAATATGGCCTACGACTTAAATAGGACATGCTGGAGGGGCACACTTATCTCCCAGTGGCTGCCGCATCTTTGGAACAGGTTACCAATTCATGTGAAACACAGCACCTCTATGACACTGTTCAAGAGAAACCTGGACTAGTGGATGCGGCACCATAAATTCTTACCATGGATAGCACCCACGACCCTCCTGGATATGGGCAGTCATCAGTAAATTCAATCTTTGGTATTGAATAGCATTTCTATGGCTTTACATTGGGATGAAACAGCTTAAGATGACTTTTGGGTCGATAGCCTAGTAATCTCCTATGACTCTATGATCCTGTGAGAGCAGGGATAAGGGGCAAATCATCTATGTAAGTTAGGTGCAGGGAAGCACAGTTCCCTGTGAAAAAGCTTTCATAGGTTTAAGGTAGTTACTAGGCTTGCAGTCATAGGGAACACTGAGAAGCCTAGCCCAAATTCCCAGTTACCCCCAAACATTGTCTGGTGAAGTGAGTTACTCAAGTTCACACAGTAGACAAATGAAAGGTGAGCGGATCAAACCCTGTATCATAGGAACTAAAGCTTACAGCCTTAACTCTCTGTACCAGCTGCCCGGCTTTAATACTATGATTTCCCTATGAGTTGTATTTGCAGATGTATGAAACATCAGTGGTAAATTTATGAGTCTAAATAAAAAGAAAGTTGATGAATTGTCACAAATACTGTCATTCAATAGCTGATCTTAACAATGGCATGCCAAATCAACACTCCTTGCTTACCCTACATTCATATGCCAGTGTCTATGACCTCTATCATCCCCTTGGACAATTCCCCATACATTTCAGGTTCAGAGGTCACTACCAGAGGTACTACCAGAGCCACACACACTGTGAGTGGTAGGATATACAAATGATTGAGTCCTAAGAGAGGTGCAGATAGCATTCAAACAACTACCCATATCTCTCTCCTCAGCCCTGCTTTTAGTTTGATTCACATCCTATCCCATTCATATTTATTCATTTTTGTCAAGTCACAATCCACAAGCTATTGCTGTAAGTGCTCCAGGATCCAGCTACCCTCTCTGTAAATTAGATTCTCCTAATCATCACTTACAACCTGAGTCCCTTAGTCATATATATCTCCTGTGTCATAACTTTCCTGCCCCTTATCACAACTACACCAATTCCTCTACCAGTCTAACTGGCCCAGATTTTGTCCACACTTCATATATTTAACATTTGTTAACAATTGTTTCATCAAAGCTGAATCTGTTTTAGAAGGCCCATGAAAACTATAATAAATGAAAATGCTTAAATGATAGACTGTTTACTTTGAGTGAGAAGCTACAATTCAAAATTTCCAGACCATCTTACACACACACACACACACACACACACACACACACACACACACACACACACACACACACACACACACACACACACACAAATGATAATCTTTTCTGTTGGGTGGTTGCAATCAGTGGTTGCAATCAAGTCTGTCTTTCTAACAATTTTTTTTTTTAACTTCTAAAGCCCACTAGGCATAGCTATCCCTTTTTAGCAATGACTCAGAAGCACCGTCTAGTTAAGGGATTTGTTCACAGTCACTGAGTTTGCAAACTAACTCAGAGACTCAAACCCAGGATTACTAAAGTTATCGGCAATGTTAACTGAGAGCTTCCATTTTCAATTTGTATCACTCCCTGTCTTGCCTTTTCAGTTATACGAACTTTCATTCTTTCTTCTGTCCCACATTTTTTATTGCCGCTACTTTATCAATTTTCTTGTTTCTGAAGAGAGGGTAAAAACTTTGCTGGCCTGTACTTCCTGACCCTTGGTAGTTTACATGCTTATTAAGAAACATTTAATCCCTGAATTTAGAACATTCATCATCATCATGATCATGAAGACAGTAATGCAGACAATTGGCCAGTTTTCTTCTTAATCCTCACTAGTGGAACTGCAGTCCTCGGGTTAAGTCAAACCCAGACTTGTACACTGACTCTTCAATAACAAAATCAACATGATGGTGCAGAAACTAGGGCTCAGCCTCCCTTCTCCCTCCTACACCACCTTAGTAATGGGCACTAGCAATGTTGCCCCTTCCACCAAACCTGACTCTACACCTTAATGTCATTAAAATCTTCCCATAACACTAGCACTACACAAGACAGACTCAGACACACAAACATTAACAAACACACACAAACAACACTACATCCATCTGCAAATATACAGAAACTCGCACACAAAACACCCACCCTTTACTCATCCCCAACCTTAACCTAACTCAGATACATACATACAAATGCACACACTCTCATCCCCCCAACTCCACTCGGCATTCCATACCACTGACATCTTCACTGTTTGGCCATCCATGCAGTCGACATTAAATCACACCCCCTGCATTTGTTGAACAAATGTACATTTACCATAAATATATATATATATATATATATATATATATATATATATATATATATATATATATATATATATATATATATATCTGTGTGTGTGTGTGTGTGTGTGTGTGTGAGTGTATGTGCATATGATACACACAGATGAGCTCAGTGTGTTTGCATTTGTAAGCTTTTTTTTAATCAAAAGGGCAGTTCATAACAGGATGTCAACATTTACTTTGTGGTACTGCTAACCAGTAAGGTGTGGGATTTTGCCCTTTTATAGGTTCATAGGTAGGTACTAGGCTACTGGCCCTAGGGCCTATACAAGCCTAGCCAAAAAGGTACCCTGGCTTTAGCCACCCAAGAAAATTATTTTCCTGTGCCCCTGTCAAGCAGAACCACAGAAATGATCCCCGGGGTGAATTTCTTATTACCCATCCAATCATCAATATTTTTCTTGAAGAGTGCTAATGAGGAGCTCTGTTTGACATAGATAGGTAGTCTGTTCCAGAGTATGGGAAGTCTCTGGGAAAGGAATCTATCCCTCCAGCATGTTCTGTTTATTGTGGTGACAAGGTTTAGGTCCCTAGAGCGTGTAGCTCAGAGGGACTGGGATTTATTTAAGTGGAGCATGTCCAACAGCTCTGAGTTTGACATAGCTTTGTATGTTAGGCAGAGATCGCATGTGACAGAGTAAAGCTAGAGTTTTTTGAGATGGTCTGCGTAAGGCATCTGTTTGAGGCCAGTAATCCTCTTTGTGAGGTATTTTTGCAGCCTTTCCAGTTGTTGTAGATGTCTTGTGAGGTACATACCAAAAGGGGCATTGTACTCTATAATGGGTCTAATGAGTGATTAGTAGAGGAGAACAATTACCTCTTTTTTTCTGGATGAGAAACCTTTTGTGATGAGGTGTGCCATGTAGAAGGATTTCCTGACTACTGTGGTGATGTGATTATCAAAGGAGAGACTACTGTCCACCTGTGTCCCAAGGTCTCTTATCACACTTTTGGTGTTAAGTAGACTACTGCCTATGTGGTAGTTCATGGGTACAGAGTTTTTACCAAAGGGGATGACAATGCACTTTTTGGCATTGAGCTTGAGACCATCTTTGACACCAGGCATCTGTCTCAGTGAGGCCCTTTTGTAGTTTGTCCACATCGTTAGGAGTTTCGATTATGGCTCCTAGTTTGCAGTCATCTGCAAACTTTGTTAGCCAAAGACCTTCTGTGTTGGCCTGCACTTCAGAGAAATAGATACCAAACAGGAGAGGACCCAGGACTGAACCCTGTGGTACTCCACTTGTCACTGGTCTGAAGTATGATTTGGAGTCTGCTACTTTCACAGTGTGGGTTCTGTCAGTAAGCCAGATGGCAGCCCATCTTGTGACATAGGGATTTATACCTAGTTTAGTGAGTTTATCTATAATTCCAGAGTGGGGGATGGTGTTGAATGCCTTGGCGAGATCTAGATAGGCTGTGTGAACCACCTGACCCTCATTATGGCTTTGGTGTCTACTTCAAAGAAGTCTATCAGGTTTAGGAGACATGATCTGCCTTTTACAAACCCGAACTGTGTGGGGTCTAGAGTTTGGAGATCTCCAATGTCTTTGTTTATGAGTTCCATGATGATAAGTTCCATGGCCTTGCAGACAAGGCTCGTCAGGCTAATGGGGCGGTAGTTCCCAGGGTCTGTTGTGGCCCCCCCCCCCTTTGTGGAGTGGGATAACTGTCACAGTGTGCCATTCAATGGGCAGAAAGCCTGAGGTGAGGCTATGATTGAACATGGTACTTAGGTGGGGTGCCAGTTCATTCTGTAGTTCATGTAGAAGGCAGCCTGGGATGTTGTCAGGTCCCATGGATGCTGTGTTCTTGGCTTTGGAGAGTGAGGTTTTTACCTGTGCAGCCGTGATTACAGGAACTTTGCATTCTTCCAGTATAAAGATGGGGCCTTTAGGGGGTGAGAGAGGGGTAAAGTTAGCACTGAACTATCTGCCAGGATGTTGGCAATATCAGTTGGTTGTGTATATTTTATGTCTTTGTGCTGTAACTCAGAGCAGATCCGAGTGTTGCTGTTGAGATTCTTGACATAGCTATAGAATGCTTTGTGGTTGTCTTTAGAATCAGTGACAATTTTGTTTTCATAACTAGCTTTGGGGGATTTTATGAGGGATCTCAGCTTCTTACTGATGCTGACCAGGGAGTTCCTCCAATCGTGGGATTTTACTCTTTTTTGCAACAGTTTCTTTCTTCTGTTATAGAGTTTGTTTATGGCAGAAGACCACCAGGTTGGCTTACTTTTTTTGGAGGATAGCATCTTGGTTCTGTCAGGGATAGCATGATCCATGCACTCGTGTAAGTGCTCATAAAGTGCATTTGTGAAGGATTCAGCAGTCGTACCTCTATTGTCCATCTGCATGGGTGTCGTGAAGTTTGCCACTTCTGTCTTAAGAAGCGTGAAGTTGGCTTTGGAAATTTTTTTACGGTTGTTTTCCTAATGGGGGGTGGGAGCGGGAAGTGGATGTCTAGGGTGATTAGCTTGTGGTCAGATCTGACCAATGAGGAGCTGACCTCTGGTGTGGAACACCGGTCACCCATGTTGGTGATGACCAGGTCTAGGATATTGCTGCCCCTGGTGGGGATGTGGATAAGTTGATCCAAGGCTTTGGAATTGATGATTTCCAGAAAACGTTGAGCAAAAGAGTTGGTACATGAGTAGTTTTCCCAGTTAATGGTAGGGTAGTTGAAATCACCCATTATTAGAGTGTTGGGTTGTACCTTAATATTTTCCAGTGTATCAAGAAAAGAGGAGTGGGGATCCTGGGTCATGGTGGAGAGTCTGTAGCAAGCTACAATCTGCATTGTGGTTTTGCCCAGAGTTAGTTGAACTTGGATAATCTCGGGTGCATTATACTGAGCAACTAGCTTGGAGGTGTGGATATCCTTAATGAATATGGACATGCCTCCATCTTTAGTGTTTCGGTCCAGGTTTGGTGGCCGATGCAAGGGTGCTCTCTGGAGCTTTGAACCAGGTCTCTGTCACTGAACTGATGTCAATGTTCTCCATTTTAAGGAGTGCCTTGAGTGAGTGCATTTTGAGTTTTAGACTTCTAGCATTGAGTAGCATTACCCACAGAGTTTGCTTGCTTGTACCTGTTACAGTGGTGAATTTGTCATTTGAACCTTGCCTAAAAAAGGCACTATAGGGGTGTCAAGAGCCTTTGCCAGCACCCAGAATCCCAAGGGCGACAGGTGCAGGCCATCTCTGGCAAAGTAGCGTGGTCTGTCGATCATGTCATCCCAGGCAGACAGATACTGGATTCCCTTAGAATGACACCAGAAGCTTAGCCAATTGTTAAAGTCAATCATTTTGTCCTTGTACTGGGGTGTCATTCTGGGTAATGGCAGGATGCTACTCAGGGCTAGGGTCATACCTGCCTGGGCTACAAGATCAGAGAGCTCCTCCATGTCTCTTTTCATGTAGTCCACGGAGGTACGTCTCAGGTCATTCACACCAACATGGACAATGACAGAGTCATATTTGTACTTGTTTTGGAGTGTCCTGAGTGTATGCATTATGTGTTGGATCCTGGCACCTGACAGGCAGCTGACAGTAACTTTTTCCTTGTTTAGCCTGGTGAGTGGAACATCAGTGTGCCTGACTATAGAGTCACCTATGACTAGAGTGTTGGGTACGTTATGCCTTATGAGCTGTAGTTGAGTGGCACACTGAGTATGTGTCATTTGGGTTGTGTTGGGGGGTGGAGGCTGCTTACATTTCTGCTTTGGAGGTCTCTGTTGTTTGGGCAGATTTGTACTGAGAGCCTCCGTGAATGTAGGTGTGTGATTTGTGCTTCTGTGTGTGTGTTTTGGTGGTGTAGGTTTTGAGGGACTATGTGATGAGTGTGGTGCAGTGCAAGTGTTTACCTTCTCCTCTTGACTGTCTAGGCCAGTCTTTGGTGAAGAGAGCTTTGCTTCCAGTTTGGCTATATATGTGCATTTCTCACAGGTCATGGTGTTGGGTGGTAGGAGGAGAGGGTTGTCTGTGTTCATGAGGCAATTGCTGCATTGTCTCAAGATGCCCAGATTCATCAGGTAGACAGGAGAAAACACTGGCAGCTGACCTTTAGCCATGCCTGAATAAGTGCTTATTTATTAAGTACTAAAAACTGTTTCCTCTAGACAAGTGAGGAAAGTTGAGTGCTGTAGTAATTTGTAACTTATTTAGTGCTTACAATGAGTTCTGAACAAGTGCTGAGCTCAAAGAAATGGATGAGTGTTAAAACTAAAAAGTTGGCTAGTTGCAAGGGAAATTTTGAAGAACAGACTTTATGGCACCAGGAATAGTTTAACCCCAGTTAAGTGGGGGGGGGGGGGGAATCATAGGAGCTCACAAACAGTCCTGGACACAGCAAATCCGTATCTGGACAAGACCTGCCACAGGAAAGGGGGAAGCAAGCTTAAATTTTTTTTCCAGTAAAGTGGAAATGGAGAAAGCTAGAACAGAAGTTAATCCAACTTTAAGAATCTGAGTGGGTTGGCCTTCACAAATGTTCTCTATCAGATTGAGTGAACTAATGACACTAGACTGGGAGGAGTGTCACAGATCAAATATACAGTATGGGCGGGCAACTGCAAGGCCACCATGTATAAGAACACACAACACTAGAGAGGGTGGGTGGGAAAAATTACACTTCCTAGCTGTAGCCACTAAATGAAAGTTTTAAACATATCAAGGAGCAGACTTGAGAATGCTTTTAACTGTAAACAATTATCAAAAATGCACAGAAAAGCTTGGATAGAGCACTCACAAACAGAAAATACAACTCTCAGTGTGAAAAAGCAGTTTACAGTTAAGTAATGTTAAAACAGTATAAAATAGTACATAAATGCAGTGAAACAATTAAAAAGTTTCATATCAGTGCAAAAGGTAGTAGATCAACTGTATAGCACAATTATCAGCATTTCAGAAGTGCAGTTCAGTGAAATAAGTGTAAGAAATAACTTATCTGGCTCTTGGAATATTAAGGAATTTCCACTTATTCAATGCAATCCAGAGCCTGAGAAATGCAAGCACGACTTTTACAAGACACAGGGTTTATATAGCAGTAAGAATGGAAGAGTTGGAAGATCAGATTACTACTCAGCCCCTGCTATTACCCAATCATTCATACTACAGAAGGTCAGGAGGCCTTGTTACTCTCAATAATAATGAAGACAATCAGCAGAAAATGGCTGCCAGAAACACAGGAAACTCAAACAAAACTACCAGCTTAGACAAGAGGCCTCTATCAAGATTATGCCAACTGAGCAGAACACAGAAACCTCACTTTAAAAGCATAGAAGGAACACCCACAAAGAGAAAATACAAGTCTCAGTACGAAAAATTAGTTTACAATTTAGTAGTTAAATAAAAAAATGCAATTATAGTAATGCACACTATTACAGTTCCTAGCTGTAGGCACTAAATGAAAGTTTTAAACAGATCAAGGAGCAGACTCGAGAATGCTTTTAACTGTAAACAATTATCAGAAATGCACAGAAAAGCTCGGATAGAGCACTCACAAACAGAAAATACAACTCTCAGTATGAAAAAGCAGTTTACAGTTAAGTAATGTTAAAACAGTATATAAATGCAGTGAAACAATAAAAAAAGCTTTATAACAGTGCAAAATGTAGTAGAGCAACTGTATAGCACAATCATAGGCATTTCAGAAGTGTAGATCAGTGAAATAAGTGTAAGAAATAACTTATCCTGCTCTTGGAATCTTAAGGACTTTCCACTTATGCAATGCAATCCAAAGCCTGAGCAATACAAGCAATTCAGAGCCTGAGCAATACAACCTTTTACCACTGTTTTGCTGTCTCAAGTTGGTATATATAATTAGTAAGGGGTGTGACGGGTCGCATTTGGGCTTATCCCCTATATAAAATATTTTTTTCAATTTAGCAAGTTTGTGGCCAATGCAGTCTATGTCTATATTGATTTAGTGGGTCAGTGATTCATATATATATTTATAGGTTCTATATTATATTCTTGAATGCCAACAATGTCGAATCTGACATTGTCGACATGAGAATATTGAATGCTCAGAATCTCGAGCGTGTAGACGGAAATCTCCGTAAGGGAAGATTTCCGTTTACTGCAATGTAGTGCGGTCTCGGAGTTAGTATATTTAAGTAGCGGGGGTGTAGGGGGGCTTGCCCCTCTTCTTAAACCCATGAGGGTACTTTTTTCTTTTCTTTTATAACATTGACCATATGGTGTCGACCATATGTTGTTCAATGTTTTCAACCGTTGATCTTATAACATAGACCCTATATATATATATATAGATATATATATAGATATATATATATATATATATATATATATATATATATATCTATATATATATATATATATATCTAAATATATATATATATATATATATATATATATATATATATATATATATATATATATATATATATATATGATTATCTGTGTGTGTGCGTATGTCTGCATGTGTTTGTATAGCTATATGTATATCTAGCTATTTCTCTCTCTGTCTGTAAATCTCTATATCTATCTATATTTATCTATCATTCTATCTATCTTACAGACAGAAAGAGATGTAGCTTTTTATAAACATTCACAAATATATCTGCATGTTTATATGCTTACACCTATTTGTGATTTTTTTTTAATCAATACATATAATCAATACAAATGACTCTGTCATTGTACATGTTGGTGTGAATGACCTGAGATGTACCTCCCTGGACTACATGAAAACAGACATGGAGGAGTCCTCGGATTATGTGGCCCAGGCAGGTATGACCCTAGCCCTGAGCAGCATCCTATCATCACCCAGAATGATACCACAGTACAAGCAGAAAATGATTGATTTCAACAATTGGCTAAGTTTCTGGTGTTATTCTAAGGGGATCCAGTATCTGTCTGCCTGGGATGACATGATTGACAGACCTAGATGCTTTTCCAGAGCTGGCCTGCATCTGTCATCCCTGGGCTTCTGGATACTGGCCAAGGCTCTTGCCACCCCTATAGTGCCCTTTTTAGGTGGTGCTCCAAAGACAAATTAGCACCGTAACAGTTACAAACAAATGCAATCTGAGGGTCATGCTGCTCAAAGCTAGAAGTCTAAAATCTCAAAATGCACTCTCTCGAAGCACTCCTTAAATGGAGAACATCGACATTTGTCGTGTAACAGAGACCTGGTTCAAGGCAGCATAAAGCACACCTGCACTACCAGGCTATAACTCATCCCACACCTTTCAGCCTCAGAACTTAGATCAAAGCTCCAAAGATGATGGTGTTTCCATATTCATAAAGGATGTGCACACCTCCAGACTGATAGTCCAACATAACGCATCTGAGATACTTCCGGTGTAGCTAACATTGGGTAAGACAGCGATTCAGGTCATAACCTGCTATAGGTCCCCAACCATGTCCCAAGACTCACACTCCACGTTCCTAAGAACCCTGGAGAATATTAGGATCCAACCTAACACCATCATACTGGGCGACTTCAACTGCCCCTCCATTAACTGGGAAAACAACTCATGTACCAATACACTTGCCCAACGTTTCCTGGAATGCATTAATTCCAATGCTCTGGACCAGCTCGTTCTTACCCCACTAGAGTTAGCAACATCCTAACATGAGTGACCGTTGCTCTACACCAACAGTCGTCTCCCTGGTTAGATCTGACCACAAACTAATCACCTTGGAAATTCACATTCACATTCCTTCCACCCCCCTCTCCCCTGCAAAGGTAACCACCATGAAAAACTTCTCTAAAGCTAATTTTGGGCTCTTAAAAACAGAAGTGGCTAACTTCACGGCACCCATGCATATGGAGAATAGTTGCACCAAATCATACACCAATGAACTGTACGAACACATACACAAATGTATGGATCTCGCCACACCCAATAGAACCAAGACACTTTCCTCCAAAAAAAGGAAGCCAATCTGGTGGTCCACTGCCATAAACAAACTCTACAACATAAGGAGGAAACTGATGCAGAATAAGGTGAAGTCCTAAGAATGGAAAAACTCTCATCAACCTCAACAAAATGTTGAGATCCCTCAAATCCTCTAAAGCTAGCTATGAAAACAGAATTGCCACAGATAGTAAAGACAACCACAAGACCTTCTATAGTTATGTAAAGAGTCTCCATGGCAAAACTTAGATTTGCTCTGAGCAATTGCACAATGGTACCTCCTATACCAAGCCAACATATATTGCCAATATACTGGCTGAAAGATTCAGTGCCAACTCCCCCCCCCCCCCACAAAGGAGCAATCACAATACCAGTAGATTGCCAGGCACCCAGTATTACTGCTGCACAGGTTAAAACAGCACTGTCCAAGGCAAAGAATACAGCTTCTATGGGACCTGACAATATCCCTGGCTGTGTTTTACATGAACTACAGAGTGAACTAGAACTTCACCTGTGGGCCCTGTCCAGTCACAGACTCCCCTCAGGCTTTGTCCCTACCAAATAGTGCACTACTACAGTCATCCCTCTCCACAAAGGAGGAGTGACTACTGACCCTGGGAACTATCATCCCATTAGCCTGATGAGTCTGATATGCAATGCTATGGAATGCATCATCATGGACCTAATAAACAAGGATATAGGGAATCTCCAAACTCTGGATCCCACACAGTTTGGTTTTGTGAAGGGTAGATCATGCCTGCTCAACTTGGTCGACTTCTTTGAGTCAGTCACCAGAGCAGTGGATGAAGGCAAGGTGGTTCATACAGCCTACTTTGATCTGGCCAAGGTCTTTGATACTATTCCCCACTCAGGAATCATAGAAAAACTCACTAAGCTATACTTCAACCTCTATATCACTAGGTGGGTTGAAAACTGGCTCACAGACAGAACCCACAGTGTGAAAGTAGCTGACTCCAACTCAGACTGCTGACCAGTCATGAATGGAGTCCCACAGGGTTTGGTCCTGGGTCCTCTCCTGTTTGGTATCTAGTTCTCTGAAGTCCAGGCCAACACGAAGAGACTGGCTGACAAAGTTCGCAGATGATTGCAAGTTGGGAGCTATTACTGACTCCCCAAGTGATGTTGACATCCTACAAAAAGGCCTCACTGAGACCAACGACTGGTGTCAGAACCATAGCCTTAAGCACAATGCCAAAAAATGTGTCATCATCCCCTTTGGGAAAAACCCGGTTCCCATAAATTACCACATCAATGGTAGTCCACTGAACACAGAAGCCATTATAAGAGATCTGGGAACAGAGGTTGACAGCCACCTCTCTTTTGATCACCACATTGCCATTGTGGTCAGAAAGTCCTTCCATGTGGCACATCTCATTACTAAGGGTTTTGCATCCAGGAAGAAAGAGGTGATTGTCTCCCTCTACTCTTCCCTCATTAGGCCAATCATTGAGTACAATGCCCCATTTGGCATGTACCTCACCAGACACCTGCAGCAACTGGAGAGGCTGCAAAAGTACCTCACAAAGAGGATCCTAGGCCTTAAACACTTGTCCTATATGGACAGACTCAAACTCCAACTATTCTCTGACTCATATCGCCTACATAGAGGCGACTTCTGCTTGACTTACAAACCTGTGTCTGACCCAGCTCTGTTAGAAACTCTACATCTAAAGAAATCCCAATCCCTCCGTACCACATGCTCCAGAGACCTCAGCCTGAATACCACAATCAACAGAACATGCTGGAGGGACAGGTTCATAACCCAGAGACTGCCCATGCTATGGAATAGACTTGCCATACATGTCAAGCAGAGCACCTTACTGGCCTCTTCAAGAGAAATCGTAATGATTTGATGGGAAATAGAAAATCCCCGCCCCCTCCACGGGATCATTCCAGTGGCTCTACTCAACAGAAGCACTGGGAACTAAGGTCAGGTGGCATGATGCCAGGGTAATCCTATTGGGCTAGGCTTGTAAAGGCTTCAGGGCCATTAGCCTAGTACACATATGAACCTATGAAACTAAAATAAATGAGTGTAAACTAACAATAATGTTCTGATCACATACTGTACAAAGGCTCAAAACAACAGAGATGATTAATACAAGATTTTTTTTCACTGATTGTTTTCTCAGTGCCATCAGTCTGGACTTATTTTTTTGTTCATTAATCAGTCTGCCAATGCATTTCGTAATAACAACCATAAGAAGTTGATAAACAGGTTACAAACCATCGTTCTTAAACTTACCAGTATTATAGATAATCTGTAATAAAAACACAAATCTGATAGTGAAATCCGAATCAAGAATGAATAATCAAAAAATAAAATAAAAAAAAATCTCAGCAATTAGGATCACAGAGAACTAATTTTATTAAAAACTAAATGTGGTGCAGCGGTTAGCATTGTCGCCTCACAGCAAGAGGTTCTCCCATTCGATTCTTGGCTGGAGCGCCTTCTGTGTGGAATCTGCATGTCCTCCCCATGGTTGACTGATGCTAATGACATGCAGGTAGGGGCATGTGTCAATGGGCATGCCTTCTTTGAAGGTTGGGCGTTGGGCTGGCAACTCTGCACCGTAAAAACCCACTGCCAATCATTAGCGGATGGGAGTTCCGCTGTGGCAACCCCTAACCGGGAAAAGCCGAAAGACCTTAGTGATTTTTGTCTCATTCAATTCAAAATGGTGACTTCTTCAGAACAAAGGCCATCTATCTAACCATAGCACATTTAAAGAACTTCTTAAAAATGTATTGTGATATTAAAAAAAAAAAAATACTTTGACATTTGGCACTAATTTAAAATGCAGACATACATAATATTCAGAATAAAACAGAAAACATTTTTAATAATGTCCTAAATTATGTCCTAAACTCTCTTGCCCCAACTCACAAAATCAGAACCAAATCTAATTTTGCATCCTGGCTCTCCAAAGCTACTCATGCTTTGATGCATGAAAGAGATGCTCTATGGAAAAAATGGCAAACCACTAATCCTCCTACCTTTCTCCAAGGTTATAAGCAACTCAGAAATCATGTAAAAAATGTATTATTTTGGATAAATGCCAGTATTTCACTAAATTTCAAAGCTCTCACCTAAATGACCCCAAAAAATTCTGGAGTACTATCAACTCCCTGCTCCACACTGGTTCTCCTACCATCCCTAAACCTTTCCCCTATCACTCCCTCTCTGAAACTGCAGACTTACTTAAACACTTCATAGACAGCATTTCTAAACTCCTGTCCTCTTGTAACTCTGCTCATCCCTTCTCTTCTGTGTCAACCTCACCTCCTCCTAAACCTCTGTGCTCCTCTGTCTTTCAGCCTTTTACCTTGTGACCTGTTTCTACTAAATAATATCAAATCCCTGATTCTTAAACTAAAACCATGCTCTCCCTCCACTGATAAACTCCCACCTCAATTTCTGAAAATTGCTGCTGACTCTATTTCATATCCATCTTAATCAACTGCTCCATACAAGACTCTACCATACCAGAAATACGGAAATCCTTCTATACCACTACTCCACACAAAGATGGCAACTCTGTTCAACCCTTTAACTATAGACCAATCGATAGTCTCTCACCGCTGTCTAAGACCCTTAAAAAATGTAAACATACTCAACTACTGTCCTACCTCATTCACAAAAATCTCCTCTCCGACATGGTTTCTGCCCTAAACACAGTACCTTGACTGCCTTACTATCCTTTACTTGAAAGGTTGCAGAAGCTAGGGACAACAACCTTCTCATCTCATGTCTATTCCTTGATCTCTCTAAAGCCTTCGGCACTGAGTCGCATCCCATCCTTTTTAACAAACTCTCAGACCTAAACTTCTCTTCTTCTACTCTTGGTTGGAACCAGTCCTACCTTACTGGCAGAAAAAAAAGCTGTTGATGGCAGTAGGCTTTCTCACCCTTCCTTGCTGTTCAAACAGGAGTACCCCAAGGCTCCATACTTGGACCGCTCCTTTTCAACATTTTTACCAACAACCTACATTCATCCTGCAGTCTCTCATCTGTAATACAATACGCAGATGACTCTACTCTCTTATCTATCTCCAATACCATCTCTGATCTACACACACTAACACAAATTTCCTTTATCTCTGTTGAAAAATGGCTCAGAAACTATCAACTAATCCTTGACCCTAAGAAAACTTAACACCTTCTCTTCCTACCTCAGACACTCTCTCACCTTAAATCCAACTTTTCTCTTTCCTCTCTAGATAGCACCACTATCTCCCCTGCCTCACACACCAAACTCCTTGGGGTAATAATTGATGACCGACTAAAATTTGACTTGCACATACAACAGACCATCAAAAAACCCACCAAAAACTTGGGCTACTTTATAGGAACAAAATTTTCCTCACTACTGTCACTAAATGCACTCTTGCACAGACATTTCTCTTACCCAGTCTTCTATATGCTTCTCCCATCCTTACCAATATCAAAATACCTCAATGCAGAAATTGGAACAAACATGCAACAAAATTTCCAGATTTATTCTAAACCAACCACTCTCTTCACATCACTGCCTCTCATTAAATAAACTTCAGTGGCTTAAATTTCCACACCTTCTCCTACAATTGCAACTCCACACTACCTCTTTCATACTCAACAATCCCTCTGCCTGACCTTCTCTCGCCTCCCATGTTACTCTCTATCCCCCCCCCCCCCGGCCTCTCCGGAGTGCTGATCACCATCTTCTCTCAGTTTATAAACACAAAAGGAATATTAACAAACTACTTAACAAATGCTCTGTCTCACTAAATTGGAACAAACTCCCGCTCCATATTAGATCCAATGTTTTAAAAAGGAGCTTAAATCCCACCTACTAAACTTGAAATGATGCCACTAGCTTCACCACACGTAGTCTTAGTGTCTGCCACTGTATAATCTGTTGCATATTCTAACTTTCTTTCTGTTAGTAACTTCTGCTTAAACAAACCTCCTAAACCCTCAGCTCTACTACTATAGCCCTATTATAGCCCCCTCCCATTCTCCACACTACCCCCCACTTCCTATCAATGTCTTTCTTTTGAACAATTATCCTTTTGTTTTTACTCTCATATGTAGTACATTTTAGTCCACTACTATCAGTGCAACCCTTAATGTTCATACTTTTTTTCCTTTGTTTTTCTCTTTATAATTAATTTCGTATTTGCAGTGTTGTTTTTAATAGTTTTTTGTCCTGTATGTTTATCTTTGCTTATGTTTGCTGGGGCGCTTTCCCCTTGGGTCCCCTCTGAAAATGGGTTGCTTACTATCAATGCAATGCAAATAGTTAATCACCTTTTCTTTGTTACAATTATTTTGTATTGTGATTGTTATTTAATATTTGTATATTGTCACTTTATTTTTACTTATTTTTGCTGGGGCTTTTCCCCTCGGGTCTCCACTGAAAATGAGTTTGTTTGCAAACTCAGTTGGACTAACCTGGTTAACAAATGTGAAATAAAATAAATAAAAATAAAATAAATAAAACAATTGCTAATAAAGGTACAGGACTTTGACACTAATTTATAATGTAGGCATAATTAATATTATGAAGAAATATATAAAAATATAATAATGCAATGGCCAGTATAAGTGCAGGACGAATAATCCAGTGCTACGTGTGTTTCATACTCAAAATATATTTCAGGTTATTGTGGTCATTAAGACCAAGGAGTGATTGGACTCTAACTTCAAGTGTTAATATAGTTCCTGCTTGTCCAGAATGGTTCTGTAGTGACCTCTTCTTATTTTTATCCATACACTTTGAATATACAAGAAATGGACTTTTTGTATTTCTCGAAGTTCTTTATGTTCAATAAAGACCGCTGTTCTTCATCTTTGTTTTAATGGGATGATAATGCTCATATATGTGGCAGCTTCTGTATGATTTTACCTAAAGCTGTATATTAAGGCTGTCACAGTTTCAGCACATGCCTGTGTACACCACAACTCTGCTATTGCAGTCATTGTGACCTTTCATACATCTTTCACATGTATTATTTCAGTTATGTGGCTCAAATATACAAGGCTCTTCATAGAAGCATCTGCATTAATGTCAGAACGCATAGTTTTTGTAATATCAGATGACACTTTTAAGAAATTATTTATATGCTTGGTTGCTAGGAATCACTTTCTTTCTGAACAAATCTCTATGTTGAGCCAATAAACCAAAAGTGGTAAAAGAGTGATTTGGTTTTGTAACAAATTAGTTTACCCCCATGTAAATTGCTGAGACTTTTTTTTTCATTTTTAAAATTTTCCTATGAGATTCCTTTTAGAGAAAAACAACCCTTCATGAATCATAACTGTTTGTTGATTTTCTTAGATTTATATTATATAGTATTTATTTATTTTATTTGTGTATTTATTTATTTATTGACATTTGATGACTGAGAAAGACTGACTTGGTCAGAAACCCATTTTCAGTGGAGACCTGGGGAGAAAAGCTCCAACAGTAGTTATAAAATTTGGCAATAACAGTAAACATATAACAATAATTTTTAAACAGCATTGAATAGATACATGAGGTAGAATAAGTATTGAAAGTACATACTAATTTACGTATTGGACAGAAAAAATTAACATCACATAAAAATATATTTTTTACAAAATATAAATAATGGGTTGGAAAACAGACAAATGTTTGATAGTTCTGTAGTGCAAATATTCATTTTTAGGGAAAATAGTATAAGTGAAAGCAGTAAGATAGAAGTAACAGTGATGTTTAAATGTAAGGAGTTATTAGGGAGACTGTGCATCTATTCAATGCTGTTGAAAATTTGCATTAAGGAAATTAAGAATTATTTGGAAGGGGATATGGGGGTGAGAGGAGAAAAAAATTAAAATTATTAGGATGGTAGGAAGAAAGATGTAAGGGTAGAGAAAGGAAAGAAAATAGGAAGGTAGGGGTTAAATGTTAGTGGTAGGTAGCAGCTGCAAAAATCTGGCAATTTACTCAAACAAAAATCCTGTGAAGCAATGCATCGGTCCCACGCCCGAAGCTGCTCTGATAACAAATCTCAAAGACATTTGGATATGGAAGTTGTAGAATAAAGATGGATCTCCAGCTGCAAAGCAGTAGACTTTCATCAGTCATAGCATGTAATGCTTCACAAACATATATTTAGATCAGATATACAAATTATTTAAAAAAAAAAAATGTGAAGCAAACTCAGTTCCTGAAATCTGGTATTAACTGTTCAAGCACACCTAAGTCATCATGACAAAATAATGCTGCAGTGTTTACTTTTTTGCATTTAAGATAGTTTATGTCATATCAGTGAAGAAATAACCCCGGAGATCAAAATACCAGCAAATTTGAACCAAGTTTTGTGTTGCACCCCAAGTACTTCATTTTTAAAATATTAGAAAATATAAACCTTTTTTCTGTATATACCTACCTTACCAGTGACATCATGGAGCATAACATGAACAAAGATGGATGCCTCCTCCATACCTTCCAAGTAGACATGACGGTAACCTAAAATGCAATAAAAGAAAAATCATATCTACATGTGTAACCTTCCAAGTTTGCAGACAAACTTTAAACCTCCTCTAAAATGAAAATTACTAATAATGAACCTAGGTAAAAAAAAAAACATTATATGACAATGTTCAACAGAACATCTCAGCAAGCCTACTTAGCCAAGCATTGCTGCATCTCAGCACAGTAAGAGAAAAAAAAAACTTTTTAATTTAGAAACCATACACAAAATTCTTATCAAGAAAATGAAATTGCCTTTGGTTCATACTTAACAAATGCAGAGTTGCCTTTAGTGGTTATCTATTTATTTATTCACATTACAGACATCATACTTTAATCAGCACTCATGGGCAACATACATGTGCCCAGTTCTCCTCTGTTGTCTTCTAGTTTTTTTCCTGATATATAAAAATGGAAAGAAAGCTGTGTATGTTTACTTAGTGTAAATCTATATAGTTTTCTTTTTCATTTTATCCTTGACATATGCTGAGATATTTTTGTTAATTTTATTATTTATTTTTTTGGCATTTGTTTACTAAAAAAGTGTAATTGGGTTGTTGTCCTTTTTCAGTGAGGGTCCAGGGAGAAAAGCTCCAAACACTAAGCAATAATGATATCAGAGAAATATACATGAGTATATATCAGTACAATTTAACATTGGATTAGAAAACAAACAGTATAGTGTAGGAACATAACTTTCTTTTATGTACAGTAATTGGATGCTAATAATTAAGTTTAAACATTGTCTAGGAATAAAGCATACAAAGTATAGGACCATTTTGATATGTACAGTAGCTATATGCTGTGCTAAGATAATGTATAAAGTTAAATCTGATAGGGGAAAATAAAGTCATAAGGCAGTATAGTAAAGTCAATACCAAGACTGAGATAGTTATAAAGTTGGGGAATATGGGAAGATTGAAAAGAGAAGAGGGGGGTAGGAGAAATGAGTGACAGGAAGCAGGATTAGTGTGTCAAATTATAATAAAGGGAATGAGTGAATGGAGGGGTGAATGATAATGGGGTAGAGTGTAGCTTGTATAAGGGAGGGGTGAGTAGAAGGTAGGTTGAGTGAGAACTGGGGCAGAATGGTGTTAGAAGAAGGTGCTGTTTATTATAACAGTGCTTAGTTTAGCCAGATGTAGAGCAGGAAAAGAGCCACAGATTAGAGTGAAGTCTGAATGACTGTTCCACGATTTAGATAAAGAGTAGGAATTTAACTTGTATCCAAGAGACTTGGTTGGTTAATGTATAGCAAGAGGCTTTTGATAGTTGGATCGTAGTGGTTGATTGGGGGTATAGATGTGTAAAGTTATATTTAGTGCAGGACGGGTAGATGGACAATGTATGACTTTGTAAGCTGAAAGCAGTTGTATCTTTGTTTAATGGTGGGGTAGCTCTAACTACGTGAGACTTTTTAGTTCAGTAAGGGGCATTTGTTGAAAATATAGCAATTTTATTATATCATTATTCATGCCTTGGCTGGAGATTCATAAGGATGGGAGCAGTGCAAAGAAGTGAAGGAAGGAGGTACGTAGGGACAAATGGATGTTCCAAACACACTACAGATGGGTTAGTGTAAGATATTCAGAACACTTCCTATTAAAATAGAACACAATATCTCACCTATAAGAATATGTGGTTCTAAACTGCATAAAATAAAATAAAATAAAATGCAAAAAATGTAGCAAGCTTTAAAAGTGGCCTATATCTGAAAATGAGTGGGAAAAAGTATATGTAACAGGAATAGCAGGTATTAAGAACCAGCATGCCAATCTGCTGCAAAGGGAATCTAAAGGAAGACTTTTTCATTGACATCTACATATATTGTTAAAAGTGTGTATAAGGACAGTGCATTGTTGGAACATATGAATGCAAACAAATCCTGATCAGAAAGAAGCAAATATAATTTCCAAAAGATGTGTAGGTTTTAAGCAGAAAAAAGGTCAATGCTACATAAATGAACATGTGGGTAACCATCCTTTGGATGAGTGAGGGAGATGCTTATGGCAGCACAACAGCAGCAGCATTAAGGTAAGTAAAGAGGGGTAGATGCAAGTGTGACACCCCTGCACTGGCCCAATAATCAAGGAGCCTCAATCCTCACCACTAACACCAGTGAGGGACGTACACATTGGGAGTATGAGAAGAACACACACAGTAAAGTACAATTTCCCTTAAGAGACACAGAGATCACAGTCAGTCTGGGGCTGGCTTCTTCCTTTTTCTACAGATCCCCAATAAGACTCCCCACTGGCAGAGCTAAAGGGTTAAGAGCTCAGCTGAGGGGTCAAGCCAAGAGCTCCAGCACCCTCTCTGTTCAACCAGTGCTTTGTGTCCCTCCCCAAGTAGCTGACACACACACACACTCACTGACTGAGATTTGATTTATATACAAACACAGACACACACACACACACACACACACACACACACACACACACACACACACACACACACACACACACACACACACACACACACACACCTGGGGAAGGCTGGCACAGGTTTACTAGCTATGCCCCCTTCTGCCTAGACTATAAGACAGTTATCACTGCCATCAATCCCCACTTATCAGCTACTTAAAGGCCCTTACAAAGGGTGACCAATCCTACTGTGTAATGCTACTATTATCCAAATGGTAAGCGTGACAAGACTAAAGGTATTTAAGAGTGCCTGTACAGTGTCACCATATGCAAGTATAAGAGCTTAAATATGTCTCCCATATATCAGCCACAAAGATAGGTTTATATATATTCAATAATAAATAATAAAAGAACAAGACAATACTCAAACAACACAGTAACTGCAGAGTTCAGAATCACAGGAAATATTTTGAAACATTGCAGGACAGTCTACAATAAATACAGGAAACATCTAAACTAATATTTACTATATTCCTATCTGTATCTAAGAGAAATTACTGTACCCTAGACTTACCTACAGAGCAACAGGCAGAAGTGCTGAATGGATGTTTCTAGGTCCAAGACAAGATACAAAATGCACAGTCTTTCTCTGAGACAGTTCTTAAATTACTATCAAATATTACTGCTTGGTCATCTTGGATGACATCACTCTTTGTCACTTGCCTTCAATTTCCAGGTTAACAGATACCAACAGAATGTTATTGTTTCTGTGTGAGAAGTACATATCTCTCAGATGTGCAGCTGCTAGGAAGCAGCTTTACATTTTAAACCCAGTAAAAAAAATTGCTTTCAGGACAATAGAAAAAAAATCTAGCTCTAGACATGGTGTCTGCTTGCTGCACTGAACTTGAGAGATAACACAATCATAAAATAGTTTGATTCCAACTTATTTTCTTGAAGTTTTGTAAATTACATTTGCACAGGTATACAGTTTATATACATTTCTGTTCTTTTCTAGAAGGGTACATTGTGGTTGCATTCTTGAAGTTCAGTACATAACATACAGCTCTGTATAAATCATAGCAATATTCACAAATGACATAGAATTGTTTATAAAATTGCAGCTAGCTGGGCTGGCAGCACCACAGCAAGTTCAGTGTGAATTTTAAATATTCAGTGGAAATGTAGGATAATTCTGGAGCTATCTAAATGTGAAATATAATGTAGATCAATATATGTGCATATACCTTTAAGAAGCTATCCAAGGGCTTGTACTAGAGTATAAATTCTGAGCACATGCAAGCCTGACTGCCATTTTGTAGTTACCTGTTGAGATGTGAACATGTTTGCATGTAAGCTCTGTTTGTTAACTAGTTTGTTCATATTTACTGATGCTGCTATCTATCCTGATGTGTTTGTATATATTAAAGCATCTGAACGAAACACCAAGCCTTCTTGTTATATGTGTTAGAGATGAACAAGCAACATGGTGTCAAAAGGGGCATGACTAAAGGATGTGGTATCAGAAGCAGCATATCTAAAAAGGGCTAAACTCAGAGCATGACGTTTAAAACAGCTTGGATAAAACGACTTAAGGTACTTATCCAGATGCTGGAGGAATGTACAGCTGTAGACCATCCCAAAACTGTGCACACTTTGTAAAACAGGTCAGAAAAGAATTCCAGGTATAAAACTTGCTCAGCACTATTTCTTTTTCATATATTATGAAAGAGGCATACAGAACGCTCTAAATAACATTCACATAAGCAAATATGTACAATATTGATAAAAAATATTCAGATTACTACAGAAAATGTTTGAAATAAAGTCTGAACTTCATGCAATGAATAAAGTAAAGGGAAGAGACTGCATTTTCACAAAGCATATGTATTTTCATATTAAGCAAAGATACCTGAGTTATCAGAAGTGTTTAAGGTGTTTGCATGTTTGTACAGTATTACAGCAAAGATATTTTGCAAAGTACAGCCATTACAAGGCATATTTCACAAAGTAAAGTATTTCAAAGAGTTTACTGTGCATTTGGATGTTGTTACAAGCTCACAAAACAGTTTGTACATGATTATAAGGGTTGTATTTTTGGTGTGTCTGTGTATACTTTGTGGACATGGCACATGGATTTTGAAAGCCCAGTGCACTTATATTTGACAGCAATATTGCTGAGAATTTGAGCAAGAGTACATTTTTATACAGGCCCGTTCGATTCTCAGTTAGAACGTCTTCTCTGTGGCGACATGCGTGAATGGGCGTTCCTTCGTTGAAGGTTGTGCGTTAGGCCCGGCAAGCCAGTACGTAAAAATCTACTGCCAATCATTGGCGGACGGGAGTTCCGCTGTGGCGACCCCTAACCGGGAAAAGCCGAAAGACACAAACAAACATTTTTATACAGGCTGCATTTTCTGATAAAGATGACCGTACAAACTGTACAAAGGCATTTATTCTGCTTAATTTAGCTGGGTCAGAAGCCATAGAAAGGGAATACTCATTTATTTATGTACCTGCTATTTATGCTGGAGAAGGGGAAAACTGACATATTGT
The DNA here is from genome assembly GCF_019279795.1 of Protopterus annectens. NCBI lineage: Eukaryota > Metazoa > Chordata > Ceratodontiformes > Protopteridae > Protopterus > Protopterus annectens. The sequence goes on from NC_056729.1 coordinate 1,533,737,483, forward strand.
TCTACTGGCTGAGTCAAGGGAGGATCCAGAGTGCTTAAAATGTAAATTTAGAGAAATTTGTAACCCCACCCCAGAGGGTTCCTATCATGTAGTCGAACTTTTACAAGTTTGAACCTCATATGGTCGAGACCACAAGTTCGAATTTGTAAAAGTTTGAGTGTTTGAATGTAAACCTCCATAAGCAGAGGTTTCCATTTGGTTCAAAGGGGTGTGATCTCGGAGTTGGTATATTTAAGTAGTGGGGGTTGTGGAAGGTTTGTGCCCCTGCTTAAAACAGTTTATTTTGTTTTCCGTTGTTTTTTTTTTTCCCTCCATATTCAAAGTTGGGGTGGCGCAGTGATGCAGCGGTTAACACTGTCGCCTCACAGCAAGAGGTTCTCCGGTTCAATTATCGGCTGGGGTGCCTTCTGTGTGGAGTTTGCATGTTCTCCTTGCGTTCGCATGGGTTTCCTCCGGGTACTCCAGTTTCCTCCCACATTCTAAAGGCATGCTTCTGGAGCATTTCTCCCCGGGCCTCCACTGAAAACAGGATCTGTGGAACCTAGTTGGACTTTCCCGGTCAACAAATGTTAAATAAAATAAAATGAATAGATAAAGTTTTGTAACTTGGAACATAATGGTTTGAACATTATGTGTTCAAAGTTATAAGACTTAGACTATGTTATATAGACCCCCTCCCCCCAGACAAATGTTATAATGGAAAGGCACTTATTTTGCACAAGGGATCAAACGCCTGGTGAAACATTTGCAGCACATATAACTGACCTGAGAAATAAAGCTAAAACTTGCAGGTCTGGTGACTTAAGGGATGCGTTGAGAAAGGACAGACGTGTGTGTGGTATAAAAAATGATGCTGTGAGAAAGATTTTGCTTTCTAACAGTGATTTAACTTGAATAAGGCCACTGAGATTTTTCAGATATACAAGCTCACAGAAAAACACAAAAATATGCTTACAAATGAGAGCAGCTCTATTAGGCACAGTGATAAAGCTCATGTTGATAGTATGCAGCATGTGGTTAAAATAAACAGGCCCAAACACATGGCAGCTGCAACTCTGCAGCACCTACAGGTAAATCCCGAAACGTTTTAGCAAATTCCAGACTTTTCACAGTCTCAGTGAAGCATAAGAGTGAGTCAGCAAAATTAAAATGATTCATGGCTTTCCCCACTTCTAATGTACCTAATTTCATTGCCAACTGTCGCAGTTGTGGTGGTAATCATGAATCTAAAAGGGATAAATATTTAGCTTTTGGTTTCAATGCCACAAATGTAATAAATGGAATAACTTCAAAAGATTTTGTAAATCAAAAGGCCCACATTCTTTTATTAAAAGGGAACCTTTTAAGAAACAAGTTGATCAGTTAGACTGTGACAAGCCTACTCTATGTTGATGGTGTGTCAATGCTTCATGAAACAGTCACTGCAGTAGATTTAAGTGCTGGTGATGAAGTATTTTGTACTGTTCAGATAAATGGCAAATCGGCAGAGCTCAAAGTTGACACAGGCTCTAAGTGCAACGTTATGTGTGCAGAAACATTTGCTAGTGCGTGTAAAGGTGAAAGGCTTGATTTGGCAAGGTGTGCAAATTTTGCTGCTTATGGAGGTGAAGAAATTCAGACCAAAGGCTCAGTAGTAGGCTTTCATGTTACTCAGCAGGAAGCAGCTACGACTTATTATTTTTTGTGGTCAAAAGGCACATTCAGTTATTATTAGGGCTCAGAGAATCTTTGAAAATGGAACTGCTTTCATTTAATAAGGAAATCCAGTAAGTTAGCATAAAAGACCACTACTCTAATTTTGCCCACATTTTTTCAACCTATGCAGATCTCTTCCAAGACAGACTAGACAAACTTCCAGCTGTGTTCACCATGAAGTTAATCCAGAGGTCACACCAGTTATCAGGCCAGTGTGTAAAGTTCCAATAGCCATGCATGACACACAGTTAAGGCCGCCGAGTTAGACAAAATGGTGCGACAAGGTGTAATTTGTCCAGTGGACACTCCAACGGAATGGGTATCTTCCACGACAGTAGCTCATAAGAAAAGCTCAGATGACATCAGAGTATGATTGATCCACAAGATTTGAACAAAGAGCTAAAAAGGCCTCATCATGCACTGCACACAATCAAAGAAGTTGCAGCCTTAATGCCAAATACCACTATTTTTTCTGTCTTAGATGCAAAGAGTTCATTTTGGCAAATTCAGCTGGACAAAAAATCCTCATTGTTCACCACCTTCAGTACTCCGTTTGGCAGGTACAGATTTTTGAGAATGCCATTTGGGATAAATTCTGCAAGTGAAGTCTTTCAGAGTGCAATGGAGCCAATTTTTTCTAGGTATCCTTGTGCTATTATAATAGATGACATACTGATAGGAGGTCGTGATGAAGCTGAATGGGACAGAAACCTCAGAAAAGTTCTAGAAAGGGCATGTCAAGTGAATCTTAAGCTCAATGCACAGAAATGTAAATTCAGGCTACAAGAAGTTCCTTACGTTGGTCATTTATTACAGCCATTCTCGAGATGCTAGCTCCAGACAATGTTCAAGCCCTGCAACGTTTTCTTGGCATGGTCAACTACCTAGGCAAGTTCATTCCAGACTTGAGCCAACTATTTGCACCACTTCATGAGCTGACATGTAAAGATGTATCCTGGTCTTGGTCAGAGCAACACCAAAGACCATTTGATGTCCTGAAACAGAGAATTGCTAGTCCACCAACTCTTGGATACTATGATGTTCACAAGGCAGTTACAATTTCCTGTATTGCTTCGAAATTTGGTCTTGGTGCAGTTATTCTACAAGAGGATCAACCTGCTGCCCATGCATCGAGAAGTCTTACCCATACTGAACAGCAGTACACCCAGATCGAGAAAGAGCTTTTGGTAATTGCGTTTGCATGTTCGAAGTTTCATGATTATGTTTATGGTAGACATATCCTGATTGAAACAGACCACCAACTATTAGTCACTATCCTGAGAAAGCCAATGCATTCAGCTCCTGCCAGACTGCAACGTATGATGCTGAGATTGCAAAAATACAATTTCAATCTTGTCTACAAGAAAGTCAAACTTCTTTAACTTGCTGATAAATTATCCAGATCACCCAAAAATAGCCACCGAACAGAATGACAATCGAGGTTCTCAACTAACTAATGATTTTGTAGTCATGGAAGTGGGGTCTTTATCATTTAAACAAAAGTTCAAAATGTCGATCGCTGTAAACAGTGAAAATGCCGATAATCGATGTCTGTTTTGTGAGATCGCGGTACAGTGAAGATCAGGAAATTTACCCTTTCCTCACTGTAGTGCGATCTCAGAGTTGGTATATATAATTATCAGGGGATGTGGGGGGGTGTAGCCTCCCACAATAAAGGATTTGATTATTGGCATTTTCGCTGTTTACAGCGATCGACATTTTGAACTTTCGTTTAAATTATATAGACCCATGGAAGTGCATAATTTTTCTTCCACACATCTTGATGAGCTGAGAGATAACACAGCCACAGATTCAGTTTTACAGAGGCTCAACCACTTTATCGAGGATGGCCGTCAAAGACATCTAGTTTATCTCAAGAAGTGCAACCTTATATTCCATACAGAGATGAAATTTTGTCTGACAATATCATAATAATAGGTCCAAAAGTAATTGTTCCAAAGTCCTTGCAACCAGAGTACATTTCTATTTTGCATCGTGGTCATCCAGGAACTAAATCTACCAAAAGAAGGGCAAGAGAACTAGTATTTTGGCCTTCTATGTCACAAGACATTGAGAGACCACTTTTATCTTGTTCAGTATCTAATAGTACAAAGCCAAATCAACAGAAGGAACCACTTCAGCTTAACCAGATTCTGGAACTACCTTGGTTGACCCACTGATATCTTTGAGTGGTATGGTCAACATTATTTGATGTTAGTAGACTCTTTCTCCAATTGGTTTGAGACTGACTTACTTCCTAACTTAGCATCTAGTACAGTCATTACTAAGATGAAACATCATTTTGTTGTACATGGATGTCTTGACAAAGTTATTTCTGACAATGACATGCAGTTTACAAGCCAACAGTTCAAAAGATTTGCTGAAGAATGGGACTTTACTTATGTCACAAGTAGTCCAAACTAACCACAGTCAAATGGTTTGGCAGAACGTGCAGTTCAAAGTGCAAAGCAGTTACTTGAGAAGTCTAAATGAGATAATCGTGATGTTTTCTTAAATCTCTTGAATCTCCTAGATATTCCTCATGATAAATGTCTTGATTCACCTGCTCAGAGACTTCTGTTGAGACAAACTCAGTAGTTAATTGTTGGTTCCATGTGTCAAGAAAAGAAGATCAGTGAAAGCCAATCTGTTGAAGAAACGCCTTTCCCAAAGTCCGACTATGATAAGACCAGTAAATGGCTCAATCCATTATGAGAGGGAGAAGTGGTAAGGATGCAAACATCCAGAGGTTATGATCGGATTGGTGTCATGAAGAATATTGGTCCAGAGCCGAGATCGTGCATTGTAGAATCTGAAGGAGCAACTTTTAGGTGGAATCAGAAATATTTGAGACCAGTGTCCGAGCTTACACCACAGCAGATAACCTGTGACAGAGACTCATTATCTCAGAGTGAGTTGTCCAGTGTTCCAATTCCAGAGGAAGTTCCAGAGGACATTCCTGTTCCTATGACGAATCCAGAAGTTCCTGATATGAACTGTGCACTGCAGACTGTCCCTGTTGCTAAATCTAGTCCTGACTATTATATTATGAGATATGGTCAAATCTCTAGCAGATACCAAGCAACATGGACATGAACATTGTGTTTTGCTTCTGATGTATATAGTAATGCATGCCTATCTCTGATATTCCTTTGCATGAAGGGCAATCTTTTTAAGAGGGAGGATGTAGATCAATGTGTGTATATACCTTTAAGAAGCTATCCAAGGGCTTGCACTACAGTATAAATACTGAGAACGTGCAAGCCTGACTGCCATTTTGTAGTTACCTGTTGAGATGTGAACATGTTTGCATGTAAGCTCTGTTTGTTAAGTAGTTTGTTCATATTTAATGATGCTGCTATCCACCCTGATGTGTTTGTATGTATTAAAGCATTTGAATGAAACCCCAAGCCATCTTGTTATATGTATTAGAGATGAACAAGTGACACATAACAAGGACATGAATGTGCTATTTATAGGCTATTAATCACAAGGACTAAATATTAGCTTTCATATTGAAGTGCTTTGTGCTACTACAATAAAACACTCAAAATGGTTCTCCTGTAAAGGTCAGATTTCAGAGCTTAACAAATAAATAAATTACAAAAAAAAAAAACCACACGCACAACAAAACCACCAATATGCTGGAATACTGTGAAATAAAATCTGATGCTGGTATGTGAGCTATCCTTGAAACACTAAACGGATCCACAAACTTCGAAAAACACGAATGAAGCAACAGGAACCAGTACTCCACTCTAAAGGTTGATAGACAATGTAAACTTTTAATAAAATATTGAGCTACACACTCAACGTGCGAAAAGAACCACAACAGTACAAACAATATAATCACATTAAGTGCTTTTCGTCTGGGTAATGTCCAGACTTCCTCAGAAGTTAAACACAAATTCTTGTAAGATTTAAAAACCCCACGTTACATGACTTAAACAAGTGGGTGGTAATAAACCAAAATTTTCATTAAAAGGCTAATGATGATTTCATTTTAAACACCAAATAACATAATATGATAAAATGACAAAGTAACTACTCTGAAGGTCAACAGCAATTCCTTTTAACAAATACATATTGCACGTAAGGAGACATAAACACTCTACAATATTCTAAAATGTTCTAAAATGTCCCAAACCCATGAAGTGTCCGTACTTTCTTCTAAAAGAAATTAAAGTACTTTCATTTTAAAAACGAAGACAAACTATACACTACCGTTCTAAACTAATGTTCAATTGCGTGCTATCTATGCAGCACCTTCAAAAGTCCTAAGGGCTCTAATTTAAGCACCAATAGTAGTCCTTTAAAGTGTAGTCATTTAAAATACATGATCCTAAAGGACATATGTTAAAAAACATGTGCCTTTTTATATTTCACTTCTCCTTGAATATCTGAAAGGCTTAAGGCAAAATAAGTTTCGCATTTTACACAAATAACCTCTTTCCTAATGAAATTATGTGTATTTTAAGTGAACATTAGTTTATTCATTCCTAATATATATGAATCATTCCTACTACTATTTGATTTGTTAAAATTAGCAATTAACTTCTTCTTCTTCTTTCGGCTGCTCCCGTTAGGGGTTGCCACAGCAGATCAACTGTTTCCACAATATATTTAAAAGTGTATGTGTAAAACTTAATTGATGAATATTTAAACTAATATTTAAAATGTTTAATTAATGCATACTCAGTAATGTAGTGAATTATGTGTGGTTAAATCTATTAACTATTAAAAGAATAAATATATAAAGTAACTGTAATAGGTGTATGTAAAAATAACATATGTCACTGATACAAGTCTCAACATGTACCAAGATGCTTAAACACACATATATAAAAATACATAATCACATGTAAACAAATAGTCATGTTCCATAACTATTACACAAACTCCACTCCACACACCTTCAGATAAAAACAACTCTGATCCAAAACAATACCAAAACAGCAAAATCTTCAGAAGTCAGGAATCGAAAAACAGGAACCAAAGTCAAATCCATAACTATGCTCATGTTCACCTTAGTAAACTCTTAAATTTTAAAATACATGCTAATGAGTAAATTTCATCTAGGCCTGGGGGACTACAAGCATCCAGTCTAAGCTGCCATCTCAACTCACTTTTTTCAAAGAGCAGTTTAACAATATTATTCTCCATAAGCCTTCTACTGTTCTGAGGAGCTACTTGTGTTATAACCTTAAACCTAAAAGAATGGTCCAGGTATTCCTCACAGTGTCTTGCTAAAGTGTTGTCTGTTTTGTGCTTATTAATAGCACAGGTGTATTCGTAGATCCTTTCACACAGTCTACGGTCGGTCTTACCGACATTGAATGCCGGACAGCCATGGCACTGTGCCAAATATACTACTGATTTAGAATTGCAATTGAACTTGTCCCTAGGTTGGTAAACCATATTCCTGATCCAGAACCTATTGCCCACCTCAATGTACCTACAATAACGACATGAGTCACATCTATACATGCCTGCATTACCCTTAGTCGGTCTCCATAGTATTTCCAACAAACTTTTCATGTTCTTGCCCCTCCTATAAGTAATGGTTGGGTGTTCCCCTATTTTTTTTTAAAAATGTCTTTGTCCACAGACATTAGATACCAATATTTCCTTACTATCCTTTGAATCTCTTCAGCCTCTGGGCTATATGTTATCACCAACGTGAGGGAATAAGAATTACTAGTACTATTCAATGTGTCATTATTACTTGATTCTACATCTATTTGCTGTACTAACATAGTTACCTTACTTGTCATCCCTCCCAGTGAACTTTTACTCAGTATGGGTTTGTATACCCCATTACTTCTTTTTAACTGAACTTCATTAATAATACTAGTCAAGAGGTTATTGGGGTAGCCTTTATACAGGAACATTCCTCTTAATTTATCACATTCCTCCCTGAAGTCCTCTTCACAAGTAAACATCCTCACAGCTCGTACTAACTGCCCCTTCATCACCGATTTTTTTTCTGGTGGGGGGGATGGGAGTTGGAAAATACAGGAATGAATTCGAGTAAGAGTTTTTCCTGTATATCCCAACTATGCATTTTTGTTCCTGAATGTTCTTTTCAAGTTCAACATCTAAATATTTATTTATTTATTTATTATTTTGTTTACCAGGAGTTTATGATATCCATTAAAAAAGAAGTTTTTTTTTCAAGTCCTGGGAGAAAAAAAAAAAAAAAACACACACAAAAAATAGGTACAAAACAATTTAAAAAAAAGCTTAAAAAGAGGGCCAGAGGAATAACAATAGATAGCTTAGATACTTCTACAAATGTAAAATAGGATATAGTGGATTTTATTTTCATGAAAATCCTTTGTAAATAGTAAAAAACTCGTTGTGCCATTAAAAAATTCCACTATATTACTGGCTACATTACTATCACCATCGACTATTGTGTCATCCAGGAATTTAGTATAAAAAACAATTTTTTCCATCCACATACTATTATAAACATACTTAGTTTCCCAATATGCCATTACTAGATTAGAAAAACTAGATCCACAAGGAGACCCCATAGCAACTCCAATTTTTTGGAGATAAAACTTATCATCGAGGAGGATAAAATTATACTTTAGAATAATACCCAATAACTCTTCTACAAGTCTCAGTTCATTCTCAGTCACCCCCTTTATTCTAGGAAATTCAAGGACCCATTCAATACCTAGGTCGTGGGGGATGGACGAGTAGAGATCACAAACATCTACTGTAAGGAAGTTACATTCTCCCTTAAAACCTAATGTATTAATCTGCCCAAGAAAAGACCACGAATCCTTACAAATCTGCCTTTCTTTACTCACAAATTTTTTAAGCAAAGCGTCCACTACTTTAGCACACGGGTAAGTGATGGACTGTCTTGCATCTACCAAGGCTCTCATTGGTGGATTGGAGGTCCTTTTGTGGATCTTTGGTACACCAAAAAGGGAGGGTAGCTTCGGGGATAACATTGTGAGGAAGTGGTTTAGATGGACATCAATTAGACCGTCAATAAATAAGTCATTAATAAACATTCTTATCCTATTGTAAGCAATATTTAATTCATTTAGGCTTACTTCCTTATATGTTTCTTTTTCCAACAGTTGTTTCATTTTCCTAGTATAGTGTTCATTGTTCATTACCACTAAGCCCCCTCCCTTGTCCGGTTTCATAAATCGAATGGGGAGACTCCGAAAAGATGACAGTAAGAATCTTTCCTCGGGGGACAAGTTGTCTCTGGTCACATTGCTCTTTTTACTTGAAAGGGCATTCCTAAACTCATGTTCACACAAGGGTTCATACATACTGATTAAGGAGTTTGTTGGTAGATTAAATGTACTCGCAGTTCTGAGTTCATTGTTACTATATGTAGTGTTACCCAGAAGTACTGCTAGATTTAACTTCCTTATAAATAGTTTAAGGTCAATTAAGAGGTCAGCCAAGTCATTCTTACTTGTAGGAACAAATGTTAAGCCCTTTGCAAATAGCTCTACCAATTTACTATCGATAGTATACTCAGTGTAGTTGTATATTTTAAAATCGCCTTCTGCATTAAGGACAGTCCTGCAAGAATACAGTTTATCGGGCCCTACCCACACTTACCTTAACCCAGTCCGTAACCTCCATTCTCATACTTACCTTACCCCGGTCCATAACCTTCCCACCACAGTAGAGTAAATAGCGAAGCCATTGAATGGACAACCAAAATCTTACCCTAGGTAAGATTTCGAAGTTCCGTGGCTTCGCTATTTTGAGTTTTTGACAAAAACGGGTCGATATTATAACATTTGAAGTTTAAAAACTTTGATACTATAATATAGACCCCTATAACTATAGAAACACAGTATACACCGACATATAGCTATAGCTGTATGTCGGTGTATACTGTGTTTCTCCAAGTAACACAATAAAAGAAACAATAAGTGCAACAACTATTGATGCTTTTATAACAAACTATGTTAACTAAATGAAAATGAAAGATAATGAAATATTGCAAAGTGTGTGTGTGTGTGTGTGTGTGTGTGTGTGTGTGTGTGTGTGTGTGTGTGTATATATATATATATATATATATATATATATATATATCATGGGTAAAGCAAAAATAAGGTGAAGCAAATAAAGTCTTCAGCTTATTCTTTAGAAAAAATTTACATGCAGATAATGAAGCATGTATATAAAATACTTGCTTGGAAGGAAGCACGTGACACGATTGCAGTCACAGCTGTACCACTTCAACATGTAAACAGCATGTGATGTGATGGCAGTAACAGCTGTACCAGTTCAGTATGTAAACAGCATGTAATGTGTTGGCAGTCACAGCTGTACCAGTTCAGCATGTGACAAGATGGCAGTCACAGCTCTACCATTTCAGCATGTAAACAGCATATGCCAGATGGCAATCACAGCTGTACCAGTTCAGCATGCGAACAGCATGGTGACAAGATGGCAGTCACAGCTCTACCAGTTCAGCATGTAAACAGCAGCAGGGACAAGATGGCAGTCACAGCTCTACCAGTTCAGCATGTGAACAGCAGCAGGGACAAGATGGCAGTCACAGCTCTACCAGTTCAGCAGGTAAACAGCAGCAGGAGAGTAATGTGTAAGTTCAGAGAAAAAAATGGTGAATTTTTTTTTTACATTTATTCTGGAGAACTGAGAACTTCTTCTGGCACTTTTTTTTGTACACATTTTGACTGACAATGCCAGCCAATTTATTCTAGTGTATGATGAATGTCAAATGGGTTTCCATACTTTACCATGAACTTTAAATCCTCTCCTGTAATATTGGTCATCCTTATAACACATCAGTAGGTAAATTCCCAGCTGGAACCACACATAAGACGCCATGTTGTACAGAGGCTAAGAGTATAATCATGCATTCATGGTACTAGGCTTTAATTGGTTTAGCAAGTTCTTTATTGGCGTAGGCAGACTGTTTATCCCATGTTACAATTTCACTTAAGGTCCTGACAACAGGGCTTGCTTGTATATTGTCCAGGGAGGCATGGACATGTGTATACTGCTTTTTTCATTGGCACAAATGTTGCATCCCTCCGCCTCCACCTCTGTAATATACAAGCTACTTGTCAATATCCACCCCTTTTAGTTTGTATAGCAATTAGTCATTATGGAACTAATCAAAATTAAGCATTAAAAGTACAGCAAAAACAACTTTTTGCTGATGAAACTATATGGCAATGTGTGTAGCAGCTAGATATTACCCATCATGTCCACCGTGTTGATGTAGAAAGTGATTGGAGTGACACATCATTTACTAGAGATTTCATTGTGTCCCATTTCAAAGATGGGGTATTTCTTCAAATTTGCCACATTTCCTGAGCTGCTGTTACTCTGGAGGTGATTACATTCATTAAAACCATCAAGGGAATGAAGCCCACTTCAAGAGGTGTGTAGAGAGTTTGCCGCACTCACACTTTACTTTTAGTATTCTTTTTAATATTTTTGTTTTGTAATTTCAATGGAAGTGTTCCGTCAGTGAAAATGGTCTGCAAAATTGCCCACACCCTTCCACATTACATAGCTATAAATTTCTTAACTGTATCTGTTTTTTTTTTATATTGTGTCTGAGAGAGGACATACAAGTAGGCACATTAGACAATTCTATAAAGTTAACACAATATGCTTGTTTAGAAATAAGGTGAGCTGCTTTGAAAACCATATAGTCATTCACATAATTAAAATCAAAGCTGGCCATTTTTATTACTAGTATGTATACTTTAAACTGCGATATTACCAGGCATCATACTGTTCACTGCTAAGGTCCTCTGTCCAATGAAGTCCCGTCCTATAGGATCATGGTCCCACACAAGGAAACGGATCAGTGCAAGTTCAGGCATGTGCAATATAAACACTAGTGTCTCTTCCCACATTGGGTTGAAACCTAAAGGCATTAAGACATTAAACAGGTTATTTTCTACTCCTGAAATTAATTTACATTATAAAATATTGAAAACAGGATCAGACTGACATGTACTACAAATAATGGTTTGGCAAATTACAACAGTTTATTAATGCTCTCTTATCATAGCTGTCATTTTTGTTAATTTATTTCTGAATTAATAACTTCAAAATGAGTTGATGAGATATCAGTATTGATACTTAAATACTTAAATACTTACAATTTTCATACAACCATAATCTCATATGTGATAGTTCCAAAAGGACAAAAATGGAAATGCTGTTTTATGTTGAAGGTTATAATTCATAGGTTCATAGGTAGGTACTAGGCTATCGGCCCTGGGGCCTATACAAGCCCAGCCAAAAAGGTACCCTGGCTTTTGCCACCCAAGAAAATTATTTTCCTGTGCCACTGTCGAGCAGAGCCACAGAGGTGATCCCAGGGGTGAATTTCCTATTTCCCATCCAATCATCAAGATTTTTCTTGAAGAGTGCTAATGAGGAGCTTTGTTTGATATAGATAGGTAGTTTATTCCAGAGTATGGGAAGTCTCTGTGACAGGAATCTATCCCTCCGGCATGTTCTGTTTATTGTCGTGACAAGGTTTAGGTCCCTAGAGCATGTAGCTCGGAGAGATTGGAATTTCTTTAAGTGGAGCATGTCCAACAGTTCTGGGTTTAACATAGCTTTGTATGTTAGGCAGAGATCACCTCTGAGTAGGCGATATGCGACGGAGTAAAGCTGGAGTTTTTTGAGACGGTCAGCGTAGGGCATCTGTTTGAGGCCAGTAATCCTCTTTGTGAGGTATTTCTGCGGCCTTTCCAGTTGTTGGAAATGTCTTGTGAGGTACATACCAAAAGGGGCATTGTACTCTATAATGGATCTAATGAGTGATGAGTAGACAGGAACAATGACCTCTTTTTTTCTGGATGAGAAACCTTTTTTGATGAGGTGTGCCACTTAGAAGGATTTCTTGACTACTGTGGCAATGTGATTATCAAAGGAGAGACTACTGTCCACCTATGTCCCAAGGTCTCTTATCACACTTTCGGTGTTAAGTATACTACCACCTATGTTGTAGTTCATGGGTACAGAGTTTTTACCAAAGGGGATGACAATGCACTTTTTGGCATTGAGCTTGAGGCCATGGCTTTGACACCAGGCATCTGTCTCAGTGAGGCCCTTTTGTGGGATGTCCACATCATTAGGAGTTTTGATTATGGCTCCTAGTTTGCAGTCATCTGTGAACTTCATTAGCCAAAGACCTTCTGTGTTAGCCTGTACTTCAGAGAAGTAGATACCAAACAGGAGAGGACCCAGGACTGAACCCTGTGGTACTCCACTTGTCACTGGTCTGAAGTCGGATTTGGAGTTTGCTACTTTCACAGTGTGGGTTCTGTCAGTGAGCCAGTTGGCAACCCATCTTGTGACATAGGGATTTATACTTAGTTTAGTGAGTTTATCTATAATTCCAGAGTGGGGGATGGTGTCAAAAGCCTTGGCAAGATCTAGATAGGCTGTGTGAACCACCTTACCCTTGTCTACGGCTTTGGTGACTGCTTCAAAGAAGTCTATCAGGTTTAGGAGACATGATCTGCCTTTTACAAACCCAAACTGGGTGGGATCCAGAGTTTGGAGATTACCAATGTCTTTGTTTATAAGTTCCATGATGATACATTCCATGGCCTTGCAGACCAGGCTCGTCAGGCTAATGGGGTGGTAGTTCCTGGGGTCTGTGGTGGCTCCCCCCTTGTGGAGTGGGATAACCATTGCTGTGCGCCATTCGGCAGGCACAAAGCCTGAGGTGAGGCTATGATTGGACATGGTACTTAGGTGGGGTGCCAGTTCATTCTGTAGTTCATGTAGAACGCAGCCTGGGATGTTGTCTGGTCCCATGGATGCTGTGTTCTTGGCTTTGGAGAGTGTGGTTTTCACCTGTACAGCCATAATTACAGGAACTTTGCATTCTTCCGGTACAGAGATGGGCTCTTTAGGGGGTGAGAGGGGGGTAAAGTTAGCACTGAACCTATCTGCCAGGATGTTGGCAATGTCAGTTGGGTCTGTATATTTAGTGCCATTGTGCTGTAACTCAGAGCAGATCTGAGTATTACCATTCCGATTCTTGACATAGCTATAGAATGCTTTGTGGTTGTCTTTAGAATCAGTGGCAATTTTGTTTTCGTAACTAGCTTTGGAGGATTTTATCAGGAATCGCAGCTTCTTACTGAGGCTGACCAGAGAGCTCCTCCACTCGAGGGATTTTACTCTCTTTTGCAAGAGTTTCTTCCTTCTGTTGCACAGTTTGTTTATGGCAGGAGACCACCAGATTGGCTTCCTTTTTTTGGGGGATAGCGTCTTGGTTCTGTTTGGGATAGCACGATCCATGCACTCATGTAAGTGCTTATAAAGAGCAATTGTGTAGGATTCAGTAGTCGTAACTGTATTGTCCATCTGCATGGGTATCATGAAGTTCACCACTTCTGTCTTAAGAAGCATGAAGCTGGCTTTGGAGAAATTTTTTATTATGGTTTCCTTAATGGGGGGTGGAGGCAGGATGTGGATATCTAAGGTAATTAGCTTATGGTCGGATCGGACCAATGAGGCATTGACTTCAGGTGTGGAACACCGGTCACTCATATTGGTAATGACTAGATCTAGGATATTGTTGCCCCTGGTGGGGGTGTGGATAAGTTGATCCAGGGCAATGGAGTTTATGAATTCCAGAAAGCGTTGAGCGAAGGAGTTGGTACACGAGTAGTTTTCCCAGTTAATGGTGGGGTAGTTGAAATCGCCCATTATTAGGGTGTTTGGTTGAACCTTAATATTTTCCAGTACATCAAAAAAAGAGGAGTGGGAATCCTGGGGCATAGTGGGTGATCTGTAGCAAGCTACAATTTGGATTGCAGTTTTGCCCAGAGTTAGTTTCACTTGGATAACCTCGGATGCATTATGCTGAGCAACTAGCCTGGAGGTGTGGATATCCTTAATGAATATGGATACACCTCCACCTTTGGTGTTCCGATCCAGGTTACATGGCCGAAAAGTGTGGTATGAGTTACAGCCTGGTAGTGCAGGTGTGCTCTCTGGAGCCTTGAACCAGGTCTCAGTCACTGCACAGATATTGATGTTCTCCATTTTAAGGAGTGCCTCAAGTGAGTGTATTTTGAGATTTAGACTTCTGGCATTGAGTAGCATCACCCTCAGTTTTTGCTTGCCTGTTCCTGTTACGGTGGTGAATTTGTCATTTGCACCTTCCCTAAAAAAGGCACTATAGGGGCGGCAAGAACCTTAGCCAGTATCCGGAATCCCAGGGGTGACAGGTGCAGGCCATCTCTGGCAAAGCACCATGGTCTATCGACCATGTCATCCCATGCAAACAGATAATGGATCCCTTTAGAATGGCACCAGAAGCTTAGCCAATTGTTGAAGTCAATCATTTTGTCCTTGTACTGCGGCATCATTCTGGGTGATGGCAGAATGCTACTCAGGGCTAGGGTCATACCTGCCTGGGCTACAAGATCAGAGAGCTCTTCCATGTCTCTTTTCTTGTAGTCCAGGGAGGTACGTCTCAGGTCGTTCACACCAATATGGACAATGACAGAGTCATATTTGTACTTGTTGTGGAGTGACATGAGTGCGTGGGTTATGTGGCGGATCCTGGCACCCGACAAGCAGCTTACAGTAACCTTCTCCTTGTTTAGCCTGGTGAGTGGGACATCAGTGTGCCTGACTATAGAGTCGCCTATGACTAGCGTGTTGGGTATGTTGTTTTGCCTTATTGGCTGTGGTTGAGTGGCACACTGAGTCTGCGGGCTTTGTGTCATTTGGGTTGTGTTGGAGGGTGGTGGTTGCTTGCATTTCTGCTTTGGAAGTCTCTGTTTTTTGAGCAGATTATTATTGAGAGCCTCCACAAATGTTTTTGTATTTCTATGTGTGGATTTTGGTGGTGTAGATTTAGTGAGACTATGTGATGAGTGTGGTGTGGTGCAAGTGTTTACCTTCTCCTCTTGGCTGTCAAGTTCAGTCTTGATTGGAGAGAGCTTTACCTCCAGTTTGGCTAGATAAGTGCATCTCTCACAGGTTGTAGTGTTGGGTGGTATTTAATATAAGGTTAACACTCGGTCAGAAGTTATATCAGCATGGTGATTCTGAATATTTTCTGGACAAGTAATTTCTTTTGTGTAACAAAAAAGAAAAAAAGTTTCAAATCCTGACAGGAAGGCAGGTAGGCAGGTAAGAGTACAAGACAACTAAACCTGAAAACAAGTGCTATATTCTGGGAGGTCTCTCTCAAAATGTTGTTAAATAAGAACTTTTCTTTGTAATATGGCAAAAATTCCTCTGAAAGTTTATGAAAATATTTCTGCTTTGAGAGCTGTCTATAATAGGCAATGATGTTACAGATTGTTGAAAATCACGAGGCTAAAGTGAAAGAGTGACTGAAAAATAACGAAAACAAGAACTGGTAAAAATCATAAATGCACAGAACCATTCAAAATGTGGCCCACTCAAGGAAGGAGTTTGAAACAGAGATTAAAAGACCCACATAGATTTTCTACCCCCAGGGAAGAAAACGCAGGTGTACCACTGACACACAGAGAAAATGAGCAACATGTGTACATGCAAAAAAAAAAAAGTTGAGAATCAGAGTACTGTAACCAACATATTTATTTTATCTCCACCTTTTCATTTCTAGCAAAGACAGCATATGGTAAAACTTACTGTACAATATGCAGCATTGCATTAACTCAAATAAATGAAATACTCTAGTACAAATTGTAACAATTTTCTTACAGGTTATTGGTGTAACACACACAGCACAATCCTACAGTTACACTTTGACAAATTCAGGAGTGACTAGTTATAGTTTCCGATGCAATGAAATTTAAAAAGTAAGAGATGTAAATGTTTTGCTAGATGTCACTGACAAACAAAACGAAGATAACAGGATAGAGAGAGAGGGAGACAGGCAGACAGTAAGTGATGTTGCTGAATGACTTGCACATGTGGGTATAGGAGTACCATAAGGTCCTAGGCTACGTAGTATGTAGTTACCCAGTGTAGCACTACACTATTAAGATATAGTCAAACTCAGGAGTTGTGGCACATGCAACCTTGAATTACTGCTACAGAGAAAGCGAGACAGACAGAAAGTGATGCTGCTGAACGACTTGCACATGTGGGAGTCAGGAGTTGTGGTACATTCAACCTTTAATTACTGCTACAAGAGTTGCAGAGTACATTCACAGGGATGCAAACACACACCCATAGAAAACACAAGCAGATCCACACAAGTGTAGGTGTCTCATAGTGGTTATACACCCCCTCTTCATTCTCCATTTACTTTTTAACCTAGTAGAAAAAGTAAACATAACATCAGCAGCTGGCCGATTACTTAATATTATTTGTTTCATTATATATGACTTAAATAAATGTTGCTAGTTGGAAATGGCATTAATGCTTGAACCAGTATCCCTAAGTTCCATGTTTGTAAATGCTAAACTGTTTGGTATTATTATTATATTACTTTAGTATTTAGTATTTTTAGTATTAGTTTAGTATTATTATTATTATATTACTTTGTGATCCTTGAATAGTAATATACAGAGCAGATATGCAGAGCATGGACTGCTATGATTACATCTCAGACAACAGTAAAAGGACAAACGTATTAAGTGATTTTCTGACATCAGAAAGACATGTTACATGTCTTTGTTAAGCATCTGTAAGCATTGTTAAAATCAGATCTCACTCTGGGGAATGACAGCAGTCTGCTGTTCAACAGATAATTGTGGTAGAAGGTAAATCAGCTTTACGAGTTGTTAAATATTTTGCCCTGCCATACTTGTAGACAAAATATGTGCAGAACGAGGTGTATAACAAATTTTAAAGCCATAGGTTCTTAAAAGAGGCACTTTATTTCTGCATGCTGGTTATTTGACAGTGGTAAAGTTTTTATCAGCCTTCCAAGGCTTTAGATGCTTGTAAAACACTTTGTACTCTCTGTCTATGTCTTGAATACATAATAAATTAATTATGATCAGAAACCTGTTCATAATCTTCTATATTGCCACAAGTGCTTAATATTAGTGTCAGCTGTAATTTTTAAAATTGTCTTAGAGGCATCTGTATTCTGTCTTGGTTTGTTCATATATTTACCCAAATGTGCTTTACCTTGAGACACTCAGAAAAGAATCTCTGGACCTCCTTGCCCACCAGATTCTGCAGTGACCAGGACTGGCCTTTAGAAGGTAAAGCTGCAGCAGTGATATTCTCTTCATTTGAAGGCTTGCAATTAATTTTGTCATCCACTCCAGTGTGCTTAAAGGCCTAGTCTATCATCTCACTTGGGGTGTGAATCTAGTCAGTTATTTCCATCTGAAAATACTTTGGTTGTCCGTCCAGACATCTCTGGTTACATATATGGTCACCTAATCATACTGGGGAATTCTTAAAGTTGTCATTCACTGTTAGCATAGGTGAGTTGCAGGGAAGTTTTGCTTTTAAAACTCAGTCTAGCAGGCCCTTCACCTTCTATTTGTTGAGCAGTTTCCGAGTAGTCAGCTTGTCTTCTCAATGTATGTCTCATATCAACTGTATATATTAACAACTGAATCTTTTAGCAGATTTTATCCAGTTGCAGTTGGTTCACACTATAGTCTTCTGTCAACACTTGCTTTTGTTCAATAAAATCTCTCAATAGACTCTGATTCATATATTGAAACTGATGCTGCAAACTTTTTTTTTACACTAATCTGAATTTACATAGATTCATAATTAGTTACAAGGCATGCAGTCTGGGAGTCCATTAATGGGCCTAACCCAAATTCCATATTTCCTCAAAGCACTGTGTGGCTAAGAGATTTGCTCAAGGTCACACAGCAGGCAAATAAAAGCTGAAAAAAATCGCACAGTATACTACTAGCTTGTAATCAGCTCATAGTCTTACTCCTCTGCACCAACTGCCAGACTAGAGCATAAATCCCTGTTCAGGAATTAAATAGCTGGCTTAACTTTGATGGGTACAGGGATGGCACTGGCAAGCAAAAAGAAAATCTGCAATGTGCTGCAGGGCTTTGTCATCAAGGCTTGTAGCTTTACAAATCAGAGAACTTGTCCATTCATGCTTTGTTTGTGAGGTATGAAATTAAAGGTTTTAACACCATTTAGCTTCAAAGCTGTTTTTTAAATCCTTCTTGCATAAACTTACATACACATCATCTTACACAACCTTAGACCATTAAACTTGGCTAGGCTTAGAAAAAGGACCCCCCCTCCCCAGGTAGTTAGCCAGGTAACAGTCAATGAATCTATAATAATCTGTCCAGCCAGGCTGATCCTTACAGACGTTATCCATAATCAGAATATAGTGTTTCCGATGTCTATACTAATAGCTTTAAACTATCCTGATTAACTATCACGATCCACTATTCACTACTGAATTTAGGATCACAATGACTGGATCTAAAAGGTCAATAGAAATATACTGCCATGGGGCAGATGACAATTCATAAATATACAGGTGTGTTGGAGTTGGAGTTTTGTGGAGCATATGAACCAATGCAGCTGTCAATGAGCCTTGAATCACCTTGCTGTCTCAAGCTATCAAAACTTCAGAGAATTGACTTTACCATCACCAGGTGCTCTTATATACGCACAGCATCTTAGCATTTATTAATGTAAGTTTGCTGGAAATCCAGCTCTAGAGCCTGTTACATGCAGCAAATGGTGCCATAATTTTCCTAGCTTCCATCTTCTATGCACTTCATCCTTTTAAGCCATTTGAAATGTATTTAATTTTACTAATTTTATTTTCTGCACTGTAACAAATGGTCTTTATGTCATGTTAATTAATGTTTTTTTTCCTGCAGCAATTCCCCATTTGTTGTAAGTTTTATATGTTGGCAAGTGACATGCAACTCTGAAAATTAATCTCCAGCTCAAAGGTAGGTTTGACATACTTAAAAATAAGGACATTGGCAGAAATATCCATAAATAAATGCTCTAAGTATTTAATCTGTGGTGGTGGTGCTGCGGTAGTGTTGTCGCCTCACAGTAAGATGCTGTCCGGTTCGATTCTCAGCTACAGCGTCTTTTGCGTGGAGACATGCGTGAATGGGCGTACCTTCGTTGAAGGTTGTGCATCAGGGCTGGCAACTCGGCACATAAAAATCAACTGCCAAT